>NW_025932694.1:40373-124178 GCF_000764305.2 Hyalella azteca
GACACGGAGGACTAACAGAGACGTCTGCGTGACACGCAGGACTAACAGAGACGTCTGCGGGACACGGAGAACTAACAGAGACGTCTGCGTGACACGCAGGACTAACAGAGACGTCTGCGGGACACGCAGGACTAACAGAGACGTCTGCGTGACACGCAGGACTAACAGAGACGTCTGCGTGACACGGAGGACTAACAGAGACGTCTGCGTGACACGGAGAGCTAAAGTCTGTCATTAAGTGTCCCCGTGGAGCAAGCGTGCATGCGTGGAGACGCTCACCGCTGACGCATGACTCCGAGCTTTATTATTGAATGAAATTTACGGCGTCAAGTTAAAAATCATGTTTATAATTTCATTATAAACCGTCTGTTGCAATGCCTTGATATTTTTTTCGCCTTTTGATATTCACTCAATGCCTTGAGTGAATTTTCAAGTCCACTTATAATTATCCTGTTAAGTATCCTACAGGATACGCTACCGTGCAAAAGCCCATATATATTGCAGCGCCAGCATGAAAATACACAAGTGTTGAAAAATATAATCATAATATTGTTTAGTGAAACAATAATTATCGTCTTGCGTGAATTCTGAAGAATTTCCATTTCTACGAGATTTAAATGAAGAAATTGAGTAATATATATAAATTAGTTTATCTGCATATGTCACTGAAGTGTTCATTTTATCAACATATTATATTTGTATTGCTTTATTTCACATTAGATTGTCAGAAACAAATTGTACAATAAAATTCTGAACGGACCTAATAAATTTTTCTCTCTTTACACAACAGGATTTGAACTATTGTATCACATTCAAGAGACGGAGGACAACGAAGGCGGAGCATCAGCATCAATTTGACCGTGGAATATGAAGTCATAAACTCTTCATAGGTCATAAGGCGATGTGTGGTTCTGTGTGGTATTGTGTAATGTGTGATATGTGTGCTATATAATTAATATGTTTGTCTCTGTGTTGTTTGTGTGGTTGTATATAATGTGCGTGGCTGTTTAATATAATTCGCTGCGTGGTGTATGCAGCAGCTGGATGTGTGTGCATGGTTGTGTGATGTATGCCACACACACCACACAGCCACACAGCCACACAAGCCAAGATGTCACAAATTGAGATGCAACTCACAGGCCGCTGAGACAGATTGCTTTATGATTGCAGACCTCCACGCAATCCTTCCACGCAACCCCTCCACGCAATCCTTCCACGCAACCCCTCCACGCAACCCTTCCACGCAACCCTTCCTCGCAACCCTTCCACGCAACCCCTCCACGCAACCCTTCCACGCAACCCCTCCACGCAACCCCTCCACGCAACCCCTCCACGCAACCCTCAACGCAACCCTGTCGTGCAACTCCTCCACGCAAACTCCATGCAACCCCTCCACACAACCCTGTGGTGTAACCCCTCCGTGCAACCCTGTCGTGCAACCCCTCCATGCAACCCTGTCGTTCAACCCTTCCACACAATCCCACCTTTACAATTTACCCACCTTTACCTAATTTTTTACAAAAATCCGAAAAAATTTGCACACAATTTCGTTTTTCTCTCTCAAAATTGTGAAAAAAGTTACAACGGTTAACTCGTTATTTTAAAAAATTCCAAGTAACCTCATTTTGTGAAAATTTTTCGAAAAATCTCTGAAAAATGTATTATGAAAAAAATTAAATTCTGTCACAATTTACACAGGAACTTACCTTTAATATTATATTAGTATAACCTTTCCAAAGTGAATTTAATTTAATAACTTGTACTGTCCTGTAGATGTTTGGCTACTGATTTTAGGTACTTCAATGGTCACCAATAATTGAAGTAATTAATTTTACTATTTTTATTGATGTCTATTATTTATTATCATATTTTCTTTATTATTATTTCTTATCACTTTTCTCTGCAGTTTCACTGCGCGCGACTGCGATACACCGCCACTCACGAGCGCCCACAGCGCAGTGGCAACCGCCTGCCCGGCCAAGCCCTGACCCCGCATTCATCCCTCACCCATCATCCAACCCTCACCTCAAACCCGTGCCCCACGCTAACTTCACCCTCACCCCTCACCCATGCCTATACTCCTTCACCCATTTCCCTCATCCCTTACCCCTTCCCCTCCCTCCTCACCCATTTCACTCACCCCTCACCCATGTCCCTCCCTCCTCACCCTTTCCCCCACCAATCGATCACTAGGCACTGCAGCCTGCATGCACTGCAAATCACTGCACCTTGAGTTCACTGGGTCCACACATCAAACTATACAATGTGTGATGAGTATATACACGCTGGTGTATCATTTGTATTCATTCATGTATAATTTGTATACTGCAGTTTATGTATTAAAATACACAAGTTTCTGCCTCATGGCCGTTCGTGTCGCGTCGCGTCTCCATTAGCAATGGATTTGACAAATTAATGGACGATAATGGGAACATAGACAAAGATGATAATGGGACAAAGACGATAATGGGAATGATGATGAGACGATGACAAAGACGATAATGGGAATGGCAGTTAGGAATTGTCGTTTGCTGAAGTATTCACACCATGCCATTAGTGGGTGTCATAAAACCAATTAAATATTCAGGTATACCTTTAATTTAATTGAATGATTTTAAGTTAGTTATTGTTCTCATAGATAAAATGATATTAATTATTACATTTAATTCGTTCGCTCAACTATTCCTGAAATTGTGCATCCATTGCCAAAAACAAATTTTTAATTTAAAAAGTTTTAAAATATTTAATTTTTTTTATATTAGTCCCAATTTATATTCAAGTTTGAATGTATTCAAATATATTTTAATTTTTTATTCCAGTTTTAATTTAATTTTTCAATTTCTGATTCTTTTCGTGTTGTAATTTTTTATTTCAACTCCAATTTATTTATCAAGGTTTAATTTATTTATTCGAAATTAGATTTTTCATTTGTTCGTTTCTCATAATTTTTAGATAATTGGAAAAAAATCAATATACGTTGAAAAACAGCTTTTTACGTATCAGAAAAGGTAAAAACTCAATGATATTTCCAGCTAGTAAAAAATAAGTATTACTCAATATTTAATTACGGACCAAATAATATTAATTTTTGCGCTCTATTATAATAATATTTTATTATTAATTCCACACTTGCTTGAATGATTGCGAACGAGAAAATTACCTTACGACTTTCCGGCACAATACTTATTATTTTGAATATCAATAATCAACGACATTTAGCATTAATCAAACTATATTAATCGTTACTCAAAATGTATAACTGTTCTCGACTCACCACACTTGACTTTAGTCACCCCAATTCATCACCCCTATTTTCACTATAAGCTTCATTACATCACCATCTTTTTAACCCAAGTTTCGAGTCACATTCTCATATTAAATTTATCAGCAAAGTTGACTAGTCACCTGAATTTGCCTCCAATATTCATATGATTATTCATCACTAATGAATGACTGGCACGCATTCACGTATGGCAACCGATGATGGCAACATGTCATCACCCTGTCAACTCTTAGCTCACTTCACCGTCACCTTCATATATGATGAGCGAGCTGATCATATGTCGACAATGTGGCAACGCGGCCAATTATGCCAATAATTAATGGCAGTTTCTAGGTGGCAACACAAACATGTAGTCCAATTTATGGCACTGTATAGGTGGCACCGCATCCACTTAGTCCAATTAATGGCACCGTATAGGTGGCACCGCGTCCAATTAGTCCAATTAATGACACCGTATAGGTGGCACCGCGTCCAATTAGTCCAATTAATGGCACCGTATAGGTGGCACCGCGTCCAATTAGTCCAATTAATGGCACCGTATAGGTGGCACCGCGTCCAATTAGTCCAATTAATGACACCGTATAGGTGGCACCGCGTCCAATTAGTCCAATTAATGGCACCGTATAGGTGGCACCGCGTCCAATTAGTCCAATTAATAGCACCGTATAGGTGGCACCGCGTCCAATTAGTCCAATTAATAGCACCGTATAGGTGGCACCGCGATCAGTTAGTCTAATTAATGGCACTTTATAGTGTGGCACCGCGATCAATTAGTCCAATTAATGGCACCGTATAGGTGGCACCGCGATCAGTTAGTCTAATTAATAGCACTTTATAGTGTGGCACCGCGTCCAATTAGTCCAATTAATGGCACCGTGTAGGTGGCACTGGTGCCACCACAGCTCAGGTGGCAGTCGGTGGCAGGGCAGGCAGTACACTGTAGCTCCCCTCACTCTGCCAGTGTCTTATTCCTGCAAACTAACCCCCAATTCCCCTTCATCTTCACCCCTTCAATCCCCCCTCGACTAATTAGTGTTCTTATACTCCAGCTTCTTAATTGCACTCCCGCTACACCCCCGAATGTCCCCCATCGAACCCCCATTTCACCCCCATGGCTCCACCCCTTCCCCACCCCTTTCGAAGGGGACAGACTTCATTCGATTTCGTTTTCATTTTTCATTTTGTTTTCCCTGCGAAGGGCAAGCGACGCGCACGCAAATTAGCAAAAGTTTTTAATGGAAAAGTCAATTGTTTTCTTCAAGTCCCCCCGCCTCATTGTTTTTCAATTCTTTTTATTTTTTTGCGCCTAAAAAGTGTCAATGGAAAATCTTGAATCTTTATTAAATATTTTAGTGTCATTTCGGAATACATTAAAAAACAAATGACAATTTTTTAATTTTGAAAACGATTTCTTGTTATCTTACAGAATTTGGTATTTCGTATCTTAGTTAAGGTAACTAAATTAGAAATATTCGCTCTAAAATTAATTAGTCATGAGGTATCTGACTCTGACATTTATAATAATAATAATAATAATAATAATAATAATAATAATAATAATAATAATAATAATAACAATATACGCTACTGTTGGTCTGGTATACCTTCATACTACATGAGGCTATAAAGATTCTATTGCGTCAGCAATAGAATACGTTTAATAACAATATACGTTTATAACAATATACGTTAACATGATATTTGGACACCCCTATATACGTTTAATAACAATAATAATATTGATAATAATAATAATGATAATAAAATACCCGCTGTAATTATCTTACGATTATTCCAGCCCATTTTCTTAACTATCTCTAAAGTCATAACAATCCTAACCATCATAATTATCAGTCAGGACCTAGTCTTTTATACTAAATGCGTTAATCAGTTTTTTTTGTCTCGTAAAAATTATATTAACAAAATTTTTATTAACATTACAATCGAAATTAGTTTTAATATTGTATTGGAAAAGCTTAACTATTTCGGAAAAATTTAAATTCGGCATTTGCTGGGAAACATAATTGCGAAGATGTTTGCTGGTCATCTTTGCCATTAACTTAATTAATAATTAAGAAATTAAGGGATTGATATTATCTACTTATTCGGGATGACGGGGTTCGGGATGACGGGGTTCGGGATGACGGGGTCCGGGATGACGGGGTCCGGGATGACGGGGTCCGGGGTGACAGGGTCCGGGATGACGGGGTCCGGGATGACGGGGTCCGGGATCACGGGGTCCGGGATGACGGGGTTCGGGATGACGGGGTTCGGAATGGCAGGGTTCGGGATGGCAGGGTTCGGGATGACGGGGTTCGGGATGGTGGGGTTCAGGATGACGAGGTTCGGGATGACAGGGTCCGGGATGACGGGGTCCGGAATGACGGGGTCCGGGATGACGGGGTCCGGGATGACGGGGTTCGGGATGACGGGGTCCGGGGTGACGGGGTTCAGGATGACGCAATTCAGGATGACAGGGTCCGGGATGACGGGGTTGGGGATGACAAGGTTGGGGATGATAGGGTTTGGGATGACGGGGTTCGGGATGACGGGGTTCGGAATGGCAGGGTTCGGGATGGCAGGGTTCGGGATGACGGGGTTCGGGATGACAGGGTTCGGGATGACAGGGTTCGGGATGACAGGAATCGGGATGACGGGGTCCGGGATGACGAGGTTCGGGATGACAGGGTTCGGGATGACAGGGTTCGGGATGACAGGGTTCGGGATGACGAGGTTCAGTATGACATCCAGGGTTAAGGATAACGGGGTTCGGGATGACGAGGTTCGGGATGACAGGGTTCGGGATGACGGGGTTCGGGATGACAGGGTTCAGGATGCCAGGGTTCGGGATGACAGGGTTCGGGGTTCGCCTCAGGCAAACGGCAGGCAAGTCGTCGAAGTCTTCCCATTTTTTCTGGCGCTGCAACAGAAAATGTTGCGAGCTTCCCGAGGCTGGGGGAGGCGGGGAGGTGGAAAAGAAGGGGAGGGAGGCGGTGGAAAGAGGAGGCGGAGGCTGAGGGAAGTACAGAGGTGAGGCTGGAGGAGGTGGAGGGAGGAGAATGTGGCTGTTTTTCTTGCTGCTGTGGCTGTTTTTGTTGCTGTTGTTGCTGTTTTTGTTGCTGTTGTTGCTGTTTTTGTTGCTGATGTTTTAGTGATTTTGTAGTAATCATTTAAATAATTCAAGTAATTGAACAGAATTAATCTGATTCATGTAAAAATTCCCAACAAAAAGTGTTTGCCGTTCATACACATACAAACTACAGCGAATAATTCATTTACATAAATTCAGCAACTCACGAGGGTGAAATCGACCCTATTGAAAATATTCACCGAAATTGGATCCGACTTGCTGCTCAAGTTTTTCCGAGGGGAAATTGCGCGTCCATCTTATCCGAGGGACGTAAATTTCCCTCATCTTATCGGGAGAGAATTTTTAGGCCTAAAAATAGCCTGGTTCTGCTGGCGCTCTGCGCAGGAATGAGGCCGCCCTTCCCTCATTTTATTCGTAGGCCTACAGGCATAGGCCTCCTATCACGCCGAGTCTCTGGTGTCCCGGCATTTTCTGTTTCTTTTCCCTCATCTTCCCTCACTCTCACCCCTCCCTCCTTTCCCGGCCTGCCCTTCCTTCTCTAGGCCCACTCCACCCCTCCCTTCGCACCTGGGAACTACTACCCTCCATCTCTCTATAGACTTACCCTCCTTCTCTCCTTAGACCTACCCTCCCTCTCTCCTTAGACCTACCCTCCCTCTCTCCTTAGACCTACCCTCCCTCTCTCCTTAGACCTACCCTTCCTCTTTCCTTAGACCTACCCTCCCTCTCTCCTTAGACCTACCCTCCCTCTCTATAGGCCTTCCCTCCCTCTCTCCTTAGACCTACCCTCCCTCTCTCCTTAGACCTACCCTCCTCTCTCCTTAGACCTACCCTCTCTCTTTTTAAGCCTAACCCTTCATCGTTTTCCCCCATTTCCCTCAGTTATTAGAGATGGCAACACTGCCCTCGGTCAGTGCAGTTGCCAAAAGTCGCCACTCGCTTCAATTTTTTGCCGCTGTATCGACTGGAAGATTATTCGGAGCCTCTTCCATGCCGCGGAGAACTCGTGGCTTCTGTGATTCTTTTTAAAGCCTAAATGCCTGCTTCCCGCTATCTTATTTTTATCTAAGTTATTTAGTTTTTCCGTCGCTTGATTGTACATATATAGCCATAGAATATAAAAAGATAATTTATATCTATTCTGATCAACTGAAGAATCTGGATGGAACAAAACATTGTTAGTAATTTCCTCCAGCCTGTGAGTCCCCCAGACTTGGTCCCTCAGACTTGTTCCCCCAGACTTGTTCCCCCAGACTTGTTCCCCCAGACTTGTTCCCCCAGACTTGTTCCCCCAGACTTGTTCCCCCAGACTTGTTCCCCCAGACTTGGTCGTCATGGCAACGCTGGGATCAGCAGAGTTTCTGACAAACAAGAAACTTTTCTCGTCAACTTTGTTCTTTTGTTCAAGACTTAATTTCGTCTTCGGCTAGTCTATTACTCAAGACTTTTATATGGATTATGTTTATTACTAAATGAAAAAACTTGGTATTTTTATTTGAAACAAACAACCTCTCAAAAATGAAAAATTATCCATTAAAAATAAATGAAAATAATTCTAAAGAAGAAAAGTTATCGTTAAGCAAAACAATGCGTTACTATACAGACTTCATTATAGAAAAGAAGAGCCGTGCGTGACTACAGACTTCAGCATAGATAAGAGACTTCATTATAGATAAGAAGGACGATACGTCAAGCTATTGCGTCGTCCGTATTAACGTAATTGCGTCGTCGCAATTTCGTCTCCTGAAATGAACGCGGCACAAATAAGCCCCAAAAAAAATAGTCGCATAAAAAGCACATAAAAATAACAGTTTTGCCGACAACAAAGGCAGGCGGAGCGTCCACGCGCACTGAGAATTTAACAGGCGATATTTTATTTAACAGGCGATATTATTTTGTGTAGATAATTAACAACTCTACGGCTAAATAATTAGTGATACTTAATTAATACTATTTTATCAATTTATGTTGGGTTGAGTTTTTAATAACGTCTATGTGACTGAATTGACACCAATTATATTTAAAAAAAATAATTCACGGGGTCGAGAATTTTTTAATGAATCTTGCCGACTCATTCACTGAATAGCGTCTTCACATTCATCAAATGCTGGCTTATATCTTGAATATTCTGGAACCTCTATTCATACCCATGGTGAATAATGGGTTTATTCATCATGAAATAGTGATGAATATGAACGCAGTCATAGGGGGCGTGGCTAAGTCCCCTCCAGGCGTGGCCTGGAGACTGAGGCGGGATTGCAGGATCACGAAACCTGGAATTTCGTAGGACTTCGTGATGAATTTTCCGGCAAAAACCGACCAATCCTGCGGCTAATGAACGTGGATTCACTGCCTGGGTTATTAAATATCTCTTAGCATTAAAAGATTTAACAATACAGTTCCATAAAACTAATACCGAATTATTTAATATAGTTTAATGAGTTCATTACTTTATATTTTTTTATTTACAATTATTTTTTATATGATGTGTTGTTTACCGGAAAAAGAAATAAATTCATATTATGAATTTCATCGTTTATATGAGCGCAGTTTTTAAACACTCTTAACCACGCATGCTTTATTCCCCACCAAATGTTTATTCTTCTGCTAAACTTGCAGATTTTAAACAAGATTTTACTACAAAAGATTTTATTGCGTAACATGCCGTATAATGTCGAAAGTTTGACGTCATTATACGGTTAATAAAAGAAAATACTGTAAGATAATTTTAATTAATAAAATCAATTAATTACATAATTACTTTTAATTAATAAAAGCAAGTTACTGAAACTGTAATTAAGTATACGGTGTTTGGAACGAAGATTTCGTTAACCGCGGCTCGGGAATTCCTTCAGAATACTTTACTAAAACAGGACCTTCATTCATCTGGAATGAATAAGTTATTTTAAAATACAGACAAATAATTTCTTAACATTTCTTCAAATGGAGAGAATTCATTCTTGAAACTCAAAAGAATTACTTCAAAATTCTAGAGTCCAACTGAGAATGCATGAATTTCGTCATCTAATTCTGCAGCAGAGTTATAGTAATTTTGATGTATTTAAAGTATTAGTAGTTTTATTAAGTATTTAAAATATATGTTGTATTATTATATATTTAAATTATACGTAGTATCATTACGTATTGAAAGTATTATTAGTTTTATTGCGTATTTAAAGTATATGTTGTATTAATATTTACTTAAATTATATGTAGTATATTATTGCTTATTTAAAGAACATGTTGTATTATTAATTAAAAAGAAAACAATATCTCCACAGTATTTTTAACTGATCGATAACAATCTATATCCTAATTGCAGTAATCCGTAGATTATCTTCAGCTTGTCTGCAGTATTCTACACCAGATTAAGAAATATCAGTATAGAGTACGTGATCTACAGCGTATTTTAGAAGCTCCAGCATATGTAGCATGATATAGGATATACCACATATATGAAGCAAGCTGCAGCATATGTAGGGTGATATAGGATATACCACATGTATGAAGCAAGCAGCAGCATATGTAGGGTGATCTACCACATGTATGAAGCAAGCAGCAGCATATGTAGGATGATCTACCACATATATGAAGCATGCAGCAGCATATGTAGGATGATCTACCACATGTATGAAGCAAGCAGCAGCATATGTAGGGTGATCTGCCACAATATGTAGCAAGCTGCAGCATATGTAGGATGATCTACCACATATATGAAGCATGCAGCAGCATATGTAGGGTGATCTACCACATGTATGAAGCAAGCAGCAGCATATGTAGGGTGATCTACCACATATATGAAGCCGGTAGCAGCATATGTAGGGTGATCTACCACATGTATGAAGCAAGCAGCAGCATATGTAGGGTGATCTACCACATGTATGAAGCATGCAGCAGCATATGTAGGGCGATCTACCACATATATGAAGCATGCAGCAGCATATGTAGGGTGATCTACTACATAAAGATGAAGCATGCAGCAGCACATGTAGGGTGATCTACCACATATATGAAGCATGCAGCAGCATATGTAGGGTGATCTACCACATATATGAAGCATGCAGCAGCATATGTTGGGTGATCTACCACATATATGAAGCATGCAGCAGCATGTACAAAAAATCATGTATAGAGCAACAAGACAATAAGAAGAAGCGGCGCCTGAACAGACGCGAGATCTTTTGTCCATGTCAGGTAGCCACGTATTTGCATATCTATTTTACACTACACTGAACCATGCTCAGTGTAGTGTACATGATCAATACACTGAACCATGCTCAGTGTTGTGTACATGATCAGTACACTGAACCATGCTCAGTGTTGTGTACATGATCAGTACACTGAACCATCCTCAGTGTTGTGTACATGATCAACACACTGAACCATGCTCAGTGTTGTGTACTGAATTTTAAATGAAGAAGAAAGTTGGAAAAACTATTTTCATTTAAATTAATTCATGTTTTACGCCTCGCCAAGAATTTCATGCCAGCTGGTCCTTTTCTATGATTTAGATATGATATGAATTAGATATGAATTAGATATGAATTAAATATGAATCAGATATGAATTTAATATGAATTAGATATGATTTATATAGGTATGATTTAGATATGAATTATATAAGAATTAGATATGAATTAGATCTGAATCAGATGTGAATTATATGTGAAATAAATATGAATTAGATATGAATTATATATGAATAAGATATGAATTGAATTAGATATAAATTAGGTATGAATTAGATATCAATAATATATTAATTAAATATGAATTAGATATGAATTAGATATGAGTAAAATATTAATTTGATATGAATCACAAACGAATTAAATATGAATTATATATGAATTAGATATGAATTAGATTTGAATTAGATTTAAATTAGATATTAATTAGATATGAAGTAGATTTGAATGAGATATGAATTATATACGAATTAGATATGTGTTAGATATTAATTAGATGTGAATCAGAAACGAATTATATAGGAATTAGATATGAATTAGTTATTAATTAGATATGAATTATATATGAATTAGGTATGAATTTGATATGTATTATATATGATTTAGATATGAATTAGATATGAATTAGGTGTGAATTAGATATGAATTAGATTTGAATTAGATATTAATTAGATATGAACTTGATTTGAATGAGTTATGAATTAGATGTGAATTAGATATGAAATAGATTTGAATTAAATATTATTTAGATATGAACTAGATTTGAATGAGATATGAATTAGATATGAATTAGATATGAATTAGATATGAATTAGATATGAATTAGATATGAATTAGATATGAATTAGATTTGAATTAGATATGAATTTGCTGGATGTTCATAGAAGTAAAAATTACGTTAAATTTAAAGATAAAGCATGCAGGTAAGATTTGGATTTGAAAGAATAATCAGCTTTTGATGTTTAAATTGCCCGAGTAAAAATTTATTAAATTATAAACATTTTGCACAAATGAAATATTGTGATTAAAATAGACATCGACTCGAAAAATGCATTTTCAGCATCGTATACTATGGATGTTTACATACATTTTCAATGTGTGTGTGTGAGTGTAATGTGTGTGTAAAATACGTGCAATTTATAAAAATGGTGCAATTTGTGGTGCATGCGTCTCATACATAGTACTTAGCCAGAAAGCTTGACGTATAATATGTGATATATTCACGCACATATTTCTTTACGTGCACTATGATGCGTGATGTACTGTACGTGGTGCATGCATGTAAGTATTCACGCACATATTTCTTTGCGTGCACTATGATGCGTGATGTACTGTACGTGGTGCATGCATGTAAGTATTCACGCACACATTTCTTTGCGTGCACTATGATGCGTGACGTACGTGATGCATGCAGCTAATACATACGACGTAGCCAGCCTGACGTACAATACGTCACGCCTACAATAGACCCATTGACCGTCATATCACAGACATAGGCCTATACAAAAGGTCTTCAAGAGGCCTCTTCACTATGCCTAATTTTATGATCTTGCTCCATCGGGCCAGGCAACGTAAATTTGCATATGCGCTGCATATAGGCCTATGTTCCTGATTTATTGGTAGGCTCGTAGAATAGCATAGGCCTGCTGGTCGTAGAAAGTGATTCACGACTTTCTAAGGCACTTTCGTTAGAATATAGAGCGTGAAATTATTCAATAAGATTAATTACTTGATAAAAAAAAGGCTTGTAGCTTGCTTCTGTCTCTAAACCGATCGCGAAATCACAAATGGGAAAATATATTTCTAAATTAATAATTAATAATTAAATGCTTAAGGACATTGTGCCGCACAAAAGCTGCCTGATGATTCACCAGCTTAACCTATAACTATTTTTTATTCTTTAGTCACTTTACGTTAATTAGGCTGCATTTGTTTTTAAATTACGATTCACAAAAAAATAAAGATTACAACATTTCTACCAAAACTAACAATCAGGTCTTCATTAATTCACTTATATGAAAAATTTTATGAAAAATAGTTTTTGCATTACGTTAAATTAGTTAAATTTTATGGTTATTTTAACGTTTAATTATGGTGATTAAATTGAAATGTTATGGTGATGGAAGTGAAAAAAAATCGTGATGGGTGAAAGCTGTTAAAAAATTCTTGATACGAATTGCGAAAAGATTTCACAGGTACTCAGTTTACAAGTGATATTATTGCAATTAGGATTGGTTGAAAATCTGAACTTATTTTCGAAATCGTCATAATTAAATTCAAATTTTTCTGAATTTTTAAGAAAAGTCACAAAAATAATTTAATAACGAATTTTTAGTCCAGAATTTCTAAATAAAGATATGAATAACATCAAAAATAATTGATTTTATTGACCGGTCTAAATTCCTTCACTTATGACAATATCGTTCATTTTACAACATTCATAATTTAAATTTTAAAGCATGTAATACGCATTTCTATAGTACATAAATATTTTAACATGCACTATCCGCAGTTCCGTTTTGTAGTGGAAAATGTTTCCCTTGCCGGCACTCAGTCATCGATCCCCATGCGCTGCGGGAAAGTGCGTTTTCGCCTGTGTTGTTTCTCCTAAATTTCGAAAAATACTATAGAATATAATGCATTGAAACTTGATTGTGTTCATTTTCAAAGTTATATTAAAGTGGACTAAATCTGGAACGCCAAGTTGTTCGCATTTCCTATCGTAGAAAAATTTCCCAAAGTGTTGTACAGGTTTAAATTTTCTCACGATTTGCTTCAATTGTGATGTTGACCAATTGTCAGCATAAGTATTTGTTGCTGAATTCTAATGATGGAAGCAAATAGAGTAAATTTTAAAGATCTCGACGCATGATATTTCATGTTTTGTGTAGTCCTCAGTGAATGTGTTCACGTCACACGCGTTTTCTTTGATATTGGCCTTCAGAAAACGTAGGCTGGTTGTCCCATTCAGTGCCAAACCCTTCTAAAAGTTACAATCGTGCTTGTTGTTGCTGGTAACCAAGTTCGAAAACATCCACTAAACCAGTCATCCACCAAGCCAGCCAGCCAGCCCTTAAACCAGCCAGCCCGTAAGCCATACATGTAAGCCATATGTATAAGCCATCCAAACACCAAGCCAGCCCAAGCCAGTCAGCCACCAAGCCAGCCAGCCACCAAGCCAGGCGCCAGCCAGCCACCACCGTAAGCCATACATATAAGCCATATGTATAAGCCATCCAAACACCAAGCCAGCCCAAGCCAGTCAGCCACCAAGCCAGCCAGCCACCAAGCCAGGCGCCAGCCAGCCACCAAGCCAGCCAGCCACCAAGCCAGCCAGCCACCAAGCCAACCAAACACCAAGCCCACCAGCCCTTAAACCAGCCAGCCCGTAAGCCATACATATAAGCCATATGTATAAGCCATCCAAACACCAAGCCAGCCAGCCACCAAGCCAGCCAGCCACCAAGCCGCCATCTGCCAGGCAAGTCTCTTGCTTAATTCCACCGTTCGTTTCCTCCCAAACTAAATATTGATATTTAGTTTTCCCTAACACTTGTTTTTCCCCTTATGTTGCTACGTGTCCTAATGCTCATCCTCAAAATATTCTTCACACCTTTCAATGTTTGTTTTCCTCGTAATAAATGCACCTCTTCCGATATTTGTCCCCTTCACATTTACACACGCAATATTTGTTGCATTCCAAATATTTATACCAATCACAATATCCTAGTATTTATATATATACAACTCCATTAATTGCCATCTTTCTAATATCGCTGCCTGGATTTATTTTCCTCTTATATATTTCCAGCTCTCCCAGTATTGTTTTCCTTATATTTGTTATTCTAATTTTACCATCAGTATTAAGTGTATAATTCTAATGGCTTAAATTCCTGTTATTGCGTTAAATTTCGATTTAAATTTCATTCAAACTGCAATTCTTCCAACGTTTCATTCAAATAATACGTTCTCCGTATTATTTGAATACGGGGGGAGCTATTATATACTATAATTCATCATCTGGACCTATAATTTTATTTATATTAGAAGACTATTAAAGCATTGCCAAACTGGCAGGAAATGATTGCAACAAAATGGTAAAATTAGAACCTACTTGTCAGTCCATTAAAATTAACCTACTTGTCAGTCCATTATCTTCCATTATCTAGTCCATTATCTGTAACAGCTCATTATCTAGTCCATTATCTAGTCATCATCTGTACCAGTCCATTATCTAGTCCATTTTCTGTAACAGTCCATTATCTATAACAGTCCATTATCTATCAGTCCATTATCTAGTCCATTTTCTGTAACAGTCCATTATATATAGCAGTAGATTATCTATCAGTCCATTATCTAGTCCATTTTCTGTAACAGTCCATTATCTAGTCCATTTTCTGTAACAGTCCATTATCTAGTCCATTATCTATAACAGCAATCCATTATATAATCCATTATCCTTATCAGTTCATTATCTAGTGTTAGTCCATTTTCTGTAAAAGTCCATTATCTAGTGCTAGTCCATTTTCTGCAATAGTCCATTATCTAGTCCATTTTCTGTAACAGTCCATATCTAGTAAATTATTTGCAACAGTCCATTATCTGTAACAGTCCATTATCTGCACCACAATTCAATCGTCGATGTTGAACACTTATATATACAAAACAATCAACCACAAAGTTTTCTGTGGGCAACCACGTTACCTGGTGTATACAAATAATGGAATAGCATCGGATCACAAACCATTAACTCCATTTCATACTTCTGATCTCCTATTACAAATTTTTAACAATCCCCCCTGGCACGCCTTACTTCAACCCCTCACTCCCCATGCTCTCTCCCCTCCCCTCTTCCCCGATCTATAGGTATTCTAATGTTTACCCGTATTCCCCATTTGCTTTTTAGTTACTTTCTTTATTATTAGTTACCTTTTTTATTATTAGTTACCTATTTTATTATTAGTTACCTTTGTTGTTATTAGTTACCTTTGTTATTATTAGTTCCCTTCATTATTTTTAGCTATCTTCGCTATTATTAGTTACCTTCTTTCTTATTAGTTACCTACGTTATTATTATATAGTTACCTTCTTTATTATTAGTTATACCTTCTTTGTCCGATTTTTCCACCTTTCCTATAATTTCCTGCCTAATCGTTACCTATCCAATCATTTCCTACCTTAAAGTTTCCTTTCCTATGAAATATGATTTTCCTTATATTTCGTATTCCTTTTATAAACATATTTCCAGTCCGTCATTTACTTGTCATTTCCTTTCCTATCATTTCCTACCTCATCATTTCTTTTCCCTATCATTTTCTGTTACTATATAGGCAACATTTTCATTACCTTTCATTTCCTTTTCTGGCATTTCCTTCCCTCCAATCATTATTCTGCGACTTTCTTGATTTTTGCGCCAAAATTTCTTGAAATTATTCAACTAAAACACGCGCCCCCTTTCTCTCCTCATTTCCCCCCCAGGGAGGCTGCTTTGCATTTTTAACCTCGCAATTTGCCGACTCAAAAGCTCGCAAATTGAAAATCTCGCTCCTCATTTCATCGCTGTTGGCGCGGGGGGGAAATAACCCCCCTGCTAGATCCCCTTCTTGGATCCCCTTTTTGTGCCACCTCCTCCTCCATTTCTATTATTCATCATCACTTCCAACTGCTCTTCACTCTTTTCACGTATTTCCATTGTCTATACCCGCCTCTTGCTTTTAGCACACAACTTTCCCCATTGTTACCCCATTATTTACCCATGTTTTCCATGTGTTACTTACTGAACAGTTATTCGTGTCCAGAAAATGTCCAAGTTTTGCAATATAAGATCATACGCGACAAAATATTCCGTTCAACCTCGGTAACGCAGCTCCCAATTAAGCAGCTATCAATAAATAAAGCAGTTCCCAACACCTCTAATGTATCTGTGAGGGATACACTTCTCCACATAATGTATTTGTGAGGTGGTGCACTTCTCCTCATAATGTATCTGTGAGGTGGTGCACTTCTCCTCATAATGTATCTGTGAGGGTACACTTCTCCACATAATGTATCTGTGAGGTGGTACACTTCTCCACATAATGTATCTGTGAGGTGGTACACTTCTCCACATAATGTATCTGTGAGGTGGTACACTTCTCCACGTAATGCATGTGTGAGGTGGTACACTTCTCCACATAATGTATCTGTGAGGTTCACATTTCTCCACTTGGAGGCGGGCGGCAAGATGGCGCGGGGTTTCTTTATCCACATTTTCTTTGATCCCAGTCAATGGGAGGGAGAGGAAGGGGAGGGGCGAGGGAGGGAGAGGAAGGGGAGGGGAGAGGGTGGGAGAGGGGGCGAGGTAGGCTGTATTTGTGAGTGTATATATAGGCCTACGGCCATGATTGTGTGCCGCTATGGAGGCCGTGACAAAATGGCTGAGCGAGAGTAAAGCGACAGGGGGAGCACGCGAATGTGATTTAAATCGGCCGTAATCTTACGACTGACGTTATATAGGAGGGATATTACGAGTGATTTCAGTAGATACTTATATCTAAAGTCGGTCGTGGTCTTACGACTAGCGTCAGTCGTGGTCTTGCGACTAGCTTCAGTCGCACATATACAAGTGAAAGGTTCTAATCAGTCGTAAATGACAAGGGCTGTCGCAAAATGCTAGTCTAATTATTTACTAGAGGGCCGACCATCATGCTATCAATCATGCATCAGTCGAGATGTTCTAGTCATCCTAGATGTTCTAGTCATCCTAGATGTTCTAGTCATCCTAGATGTTCTAGTCATCCTAGATGCTCTAGTCATCCTAGATATCATCAGTCATGCACTCATGCATCAGTCAAGATCGATTGTCTGCCGTGTATAAAATAGTCTGCCGAACGTAAGTACTTATACGCTGTATTCTCGTATCTATGATTGGTGGATTTTGCTTGAAAGGCCGTCAATGATTGGCTGATGAACTTACGATCTCTTAACTTTTCTGAAAGTATAGGCCCAGGTCTTTTGATTCAAAAATTATGCTAGCAACAGTATATGCTCGGTTAGTATAACGCCAAGTCGATATGATATGCCAATTGTTCAGTCGTAAAAAGCTCAGTTCAGTCGTATTATTTTCACTTCAATTGTTAAATTTTCGTTTAGTCGTCCAATGCACCGTTCTGTTGCATTGTCTCTAAATCAATCGTAAAATGCTTGGTTCAGTCGTAAAACCCTCGTTTCAGTCGTAAAATCCTCAGTTCAATCGTGAATTTATAATGCCAATTAAATGCATATATTATGATTATGCAATTAGGCTTACTTTCGTATGTCGTGACATGCTTGAGTCAGCCGTGACATGCTTGAGTCAGCCGTGACATGCTTGAGTCAGCAAAAGAACTGAAAAAAAAGGACTGGCAAACCTCAGAGGGAGAAAGCCAGTCGTGTTGGTAAAACTATTTAATTTACAAATAGTGAGATATTACTTTAGAAATTGAACCTTCGAATGCAAAATACCAAAAGAGATTTTGAATGTTAGAGAGCGCAAATCGTACACGTGCTTTCGCAATGAACGCAACTGACTTTCCCACTGTGGTGTGGCCTCTGACCCAGCAAAACACCTTGGGACCACGTCCGACCACCTATGCCGATAAGTTCCCAAGTCAGTACATTTTATATATATACATCAGCGAGGATTTCCGGAACGGATTGCAGGCACTTGTTGCTTTATCATGTTGTAACTCCTGTGAAGTGTGAAGTATGGCTCAACAAACAGGTAACCCATGAGTTGAACCCTTTAATAATAAAATACCTTAACCTTGGAGGTGTCAAATTTTGTTGAAAATAAAAAACGCATGGTTGGGATAGTGTTTATTATAACCATCAATAATTTGCTTTGTACAAAATTTGGGGAAGCCTGCCGAAGACCACCACTGCCCTGGATGTAATGGACTATCATGACTCCTGCCCTCCAGAACGTAGCCTTCAACACTTCTGAAAAATCATATAGGCAGCCGAAAGCCACCAGACAGAACGAATCAATTGAATTAGACCAATCAGCCCGCAGGAGAAACAGCCGGCGATCGAATGGCCTAGCGTCGTCCACCGTACCGCGAAAAAGTTGTACACCACTCGGACGTAGCGCGCCGGAGCCTTGAAGCGAATTTAATATCCGCCACCAAGCCGTCCGTATCTAGGCAGTGCGTCGAACCAGCCCTCGGTCGAACGCCCGCGGGTCGAACGCTCCAGCCGAGTGCTAACCCAACCTAACCTGACTCAGCCAGTCGCACGGCTCTTTCGATCGACGGCCTGGTGGTGCACGGCAGGTTTTATGCGAGGCCGGAGGTGGGCAAATCCAAGTGGTCGCAGGCTGTTGCGCGCAAGTTGCAATTCGAGCGGTGGCCAGGGTATGAAGTGATGCTTCGACGCAACGTTCAGTGGTGGACGGCCATTCGACCCTAGGCTATTTGACCTCGTGTCTGGGGGGTGTGGAGCTCAAAATATTCAAAGCAGAAGGATGTCAATGATCGGTTACGGATAGCAGATTCCATTCACGGCTGATTGGTGGATGTCCGGAAAGATCCAAGGCGTTCGATTCAGGGCTTATTGGTGTTATTTTATATTGGCCCTATTTATTAGAGGGCCAACACCATTCAATCATGCATCAGTCGAGATTTTCTATTCACCCGTATATATATGATACTCTGACGTGAAATTCTTTAGTCAGCCTTGAATTTATAATCACGTCTTTTAAACTCCAAAATTATGCTCCAGGCCACATACAGTATATACACTTGTGCCCGAAATTATTCATACCTCTACAGAAATATAATAAAATTCCAATTTTAATGAACAATAGAGATCATTTACAACTTATTCTTTCAGGAAGGGTCGTCATTATTATGTACAACAAATTTAATGCTAGAAAAAATGTATATAATAACTTTCGATAGTAATTACTTTGAATTTTGTGAGTAACTAACCGTTCAGAATTATTCGTACCCTCTTATTCCAGATCATTTATCATAATATTTAAGAAGAACTATTAATGAAAATAGTAGTAGATACTCAATAATTGTATTTCAGAATTTGGTGTTACTAAGCATTGTAATATTTTTCTCTGCAAAGTTTGAAAACGTCATTTTTTTCACTAATTAGGAAAAAGCTAAAATTTTGCTATAAGTTTGCAGATGGCAAAGAAAAAGGAGCTTGGTAATGATCTCGGAAGCAAAATTAAAAATTCCTGCCAAGAAGAGATGAGATATAAAGCAATATCTAAGAATTTTGATGTTCCTACGTCTACAATACAGTGCATGATAAACAAATTTCAAATTATTTATCGCGGTGGATAACATGGTTGGTCGAGGAAGGAAAGGAAAAATCTCCCCTAGATGTGCTAGAAACATAATACGCTCCATTTGTAACAATTATAGGATCACGAGTATGGAAATTCTATCAAATTTGGATGCTTTTGATATGAAGGTATCAAGACAAACACTGCAAAGAACAATGCGTCGTAACGGACTGAAGGGTTGTCGACCCAGGAAAACCCCTTTGCTAACAGAAAAGCATGTGAAAACATTTCAGAAGTTTCCTAAAACTCCTGTCGATTCCCAAACCTCATTTTTCTCCAAGATTTTGTGGAGAGATGAGACTAAAATTGAATAATTCGGGCAAATGAATGTTGCTTACGCTTGGTGAAAAAAAGGTGAGGCTCATAATCCAAAGAAAACAATCCCCACAGCTAAACATGGTGGTGGGAATCTTATCTTTTGGGGTTCATTTTCTGCCAGGGGACCTGGAAGTCTGATCAAAGTAATCGGAATCATGTAAAAAGAACAATATTTTGATATTATCGAAAAAACGGCCAGCAGGGTGCAGCAAGTTTTTTTCTTGTTCTTGATTGGATTCTTTAGCAGGATAATAATTCGAAGCACACATAGAAAATAGTCAAGAAGAGGTTTGAGGATTCTCACATCAATGTCACGGAATGGTCTAGTCAAATTCCCCATCTCAATCCAATTGAGAATTTGTGGCGCGTACTGACAATAGAGATGAAAAAGAGACAACCTAAAAATTTGAAAGAATTGGAACAGATGCCTTGGAAGAATGGACAAAACTTAGCGTCGATACATGCAGGAACCTTGTTGACCATTACCCAAAGCGTTTACCACAAGTTATCACGAGTAAAAGGCCATGATATTAACTATTGATTCAGGGTACGAATAAATTTGGTCATGAGTCAGTTTTATGTTTCCTTTGAATCTCTTTACAAAACTGAAAAAATAATGTTTTTTTGGTTTCTAAATACATGTTACATGGTTCATAAAAGGTTTACATCTGCTTTAAAGTTTTAGATAATTATGTTTTGGTCTATTTCTCGAAATTTGTCAAAATGACGTTAGGGTATGAATAATTTCGGGCACAAGTGTATATAATACTCAATTAATACGTCTCAAGTTTGATTTGCCAAGTTCAGGCTTAAAATTCTCAGTTCAGTCGTATATCATATGGTCAGCTCAATTGTTAAGTTCTCGGTTTGTGTAAAATGCTCCGTTCAGTTGCATTATCTCAGACTCGCAGTCGGAAAATCTTCATTTCAGTCGAAAAATGCTCGGTTCACTTGTAATATTCTCGGTTCAGTAGCAAAATTATCGGTTCAGTTGTAAAATCCCCATACAGTTCAGTCGTAAGTTTCTAATGCCAGATGCATATGTAATATGGTTATGTTATTAGGCCTGCTTGAGTCAGTCGTGACATGCCTGAGTCAGCTGTGACATGCTTGAGTCAGTCGTGACATGCTTGAGTCAGTCGTGACATGCCTGAGTCAGCTGAGTGACATGCTTGAGTCAGCCGTGACATGCTTGAGTCAGCCGTGACATGCTTGAGTCACCTAGCAGGCAGGATTACACTCAAATATGTAAGCGTGATTTTGTCCAAATAGCAATGCACATGTTGCCTTCCTGTGGGTCTTCCTGGCCTAGTTTGAACCGGCAAAAGGATGTATTAGAAGTACGAGCATAAAAAAGTCACTTTATGGACAATATGGCCATTAATTTTCTGAGTGTAGCTTTAACCACGAGTTACAATGAGTTTATTCAATTAAAATTAGTAATGACAATGAGTTTGTTTTTAAGGCATTAACGTCTCAGAAAATCAGTGAGCAAATAACGCACAATTTTTTTTATTTCGCTGGCGCGGTATTCAGAGCAACGTTTTTAACAGCCTTTCTTCAATTATTCGTTCGGCCCCAGCAAACGTAACGTGTTTTGGATCGATTTTTTCCGGGGCCGGCAAAATGGCGGCATCAATCGAAATTTACTGAAAAAGTGGGCCTCTTGAAATTGGAGAGAGTGTCCTGAAATTTAAGCGAACCTCTCGGAGTTTGAGTGAGTCGCTTGAATTTCAAGGAATTTGCTTGAAATTGAATTCATGAATGAGATACTCGAAAATCAAGGCACACAATTCAGGCAAGACACTTGAATTTTATAGAAGTCACACGAAATTAAAAGCGACCCGCTTGAAATTCAAGGAATCCTCTCAAAATGTATGGCAATCGCTCTAAATTTAAGCGAACCGCTCAAAAATTCCTCTAAATTCAACAGAGTCACTCGAAATCCAAGGGAATCTTTCGAAATCCAAAAGAGTCTCTCAAAATCCGTGCGATATATCGAGACGAGACGACGACCAACAAATCCTGAGGCCAGAACTGCCGAAGCGAGGATCTTTATCATCCGGGGGGAGAAAATCTTTCATCTTGTAATTAATATCAAGGAGAGGGTAATATATCAAGGCGAGGGTATAATATCGAGTCGATGGTAATTTCCAATACTTATAAGAGGGGAGACCATGAAATTTCTGGCAGCTGTCATTTAATGGAAAAAATTGAAATAAAATTGAAAGTCACGTGTAAAGTATTGCTTACAAGGCTTGAAGATTTTTCGGCAAAAATTTATAGAAAATTTTATTAAAGTAAAAGATTTCTAATTAGCTTGTATAAAAAAACTGTTATGGCGAAAAATGGCAGAAGTCCTTTTCTTCAGTAAAGCATAGAACAGCAAGTGTAACAGTCACAATTCTATTAGAAAGTATTGTTATACGATGATTGTTATTAACACCCACAGTTCCCAGAAATACCTTTTATTAGTTATTTACATACTCCCTAATAAATTATAAACTTTTAAATAAAAAATCGTGTGTTTATGCTTGAGTCAGCCGTTCGTGTGTATACACACAAACAGGATCGCCAGCATTACATATAAAAAATAATTGATATTCATCTCGTCATCATTCTTCTTAATCCCCGAAATCAACATCAATTATTACCTCTCCATACCTTATATATTACCTCTTCCCTTCATACTCCTTCATACTCCTTCATACTCCTTCATACTCCTACTCTTGCTCATATGTTTTCTTATGTTGAAACCCCTCTTCTCCACTGCCCGTTCTACCCTCACATTGTTCCCTAGCAGTTGTACCCTCACTTTGTTCCCTAGCAGTTCCACCCTCACATTGTTCCCTAGCAGTTGTACCCTCACATTGTTCCCTGGCAGTTCTACCCTCACATTGCTCCCTAGCAGTTCTACCTGTAGTTCCTATACCCACGAGGTAGAACTGAGCCAACGACTTGTACCGCCGTGACTTGTTAAGTCTCATTTATTCCCAGTATTATTCTGTCTGAGATAGCCAACGTGTGACTGATGACTGAGACTGATGACCGAGACTGCCATCATAGTGACGCTAATGACCAGAGCTGCGTGATGGCTTGACTGACGGCTTGACTGACGGTTGAGATAATGAGATGGCTCGAATAACGGCTAAACTAACAACTTTACTAACAGTTTGACTAACGGCTTAAGTAACAACTTAACTAACATCTTCACTAACAACTTAACTAGCAGCTTAACTAACACTTAACTTGACTGACTGTCTGGCTAAATGTTGAGGCCACTGACTTAACAATTTCGTGGTCAAATAATTTCACGCTTAAATCACGGGAAAAATTGAATTTTTGTCTAAATTTTACTCTGAACGTCGAATGTTGAACAAAATTTCCGATTGGAAGATTTTCTTATTTTTTTATTTTTTTATTTTTTTATTTTTTGAAGATTAACTGACCATTTGAGCGAAGCTTTCACGTTTGGCGAAACTTTTAGATGAAAGTTTGACTGGAAGTGTAACTGGAAGTGTGACTGGAAGTTTGACTGGAAGTTTGACTAGAAGTTTGACTGGAAGTTTGACTAGAAGTTTAACTGGAAGTTTGACTGGAAGTTTGACTGAAAGTGTAACTGGAAGTTTGACTGGAAGTTCGACTGGAAGTTTGACTGGAAGTTTGACTGGAAGTTTGACTGGAAGCTTGACTGGAAGTTTGACTGGAAAATTGACTGAAAGTTTAACTGGAAGTTTGACTGGAAGTTTGACTGGAAGTTCGACTGGAAGTTCGACTGGAAGTTTGACTGGAAGTTTGACTGGAAGTTTGACTGGAAGTTTGACTGGAAGTTTGACTGGAAGTTTGACTGGAAGTTTGACTGGAAGTTTGACTGGAAGTTTGACTGGAAGTTTGACTGGAAGTTTGACTGGACGTTTGACTGGACGTTTGACTGGACGTTTGAATGGACGCTTGACAGGACGTTTGACTGGACGTTTGGCTGGATGTTTGACTGCCGTTTGACTGGACGTTTGACTGGAAATTTGACTGGACGCTTGACTGGAAGTTTGACTGGAAAATTGACTGGAAGTTTGACTGAGTTTGATTGAACGTTTTAATGGACGTTTGACTGGACGTTTGACTGGAAGTTTGACTGGAAGTTTGACTGGAAGTTTGACTGGTGGTTTGACTGGAAGTTTGACTGGAAGTTTGACTGGACTCTTGACTGGGCGTTGGACTGGGCGTTGAACTGGGCGTTTGACTGGGCGTTGGACTGGAAATTTGACTGGAAGTTTGACTGAACTTTCGATCTCAGCCAAACTTTTCAAAACTTTATTCATGCTTCAGAAAGTCTTGTTTCCTTCTCTCTTCCCCTCCCCTACCCCCTCCCCCCACTATTCACTCCTTCATTTCATATCCTGTTCCCCTAATTGTGTCCCCCCTTCCCCCCAAATATTCATCCCCCTTAGCTCGCCTAATATCGGAAATCGATCATCATGATGAGGGAGGGGGAGAGGGGAGAAAGGGGGAGGGGGAGAGGGGAGAGGGAAAACAAGGGAAGGGGAGATGTGGGGAGGGAAATGTGGAGGGGAGATGTGGGGAATGTGCAATGAGGGGAGGGAAGTAACATCCAATATTAATGTTAATTTAATATTTGAATTATATTCATAATAACTTTACCGTGCCATACCTTTACCGGGCAAAATATTTTCTTAATAGTTTACCATCATTCACTGAAGTTTAACTTATATAAAGCGTTTAACTTATATAATATATTCATGCGTAAGTTGCAATCCTTATCTTATCAACTCACCTTGCATATACGCAGCTTATGCGGCTCTATACGTCACTTTTTACATATATTATGCCATTATATATCATTATCATATCATTATATAATATATATCATTATCATAATTATATTATGATATACAGCACACCACAGCACCGTGGGGTTTCCTCTAATTTTACTATTAATTTCAGTATCAACATCATGTTGTGCGTCATCACTTAAACACATCACTTATCAACATCATGTTGTGCGTCATCACTTCAACACATCACTTATCAACATCATGTTGTGCGTCATCACTTCAACACATCACTTATCAACATCATGTTGAGCGTCATCACTTCAACACATCACTTATCAACATCATGTCAGACGTCATCACTTCAACACATCACTTATCAACATCATGTTGACGTCATCACTTCAACACATTACCTATCAACATAATGTTGGGCGACATCAGTAAAAGTAAAAAGTACTGTGGTACATATATCGTATAAGGATATAAAGTTCTGTACTAGTATAGTAGTATATAATATAAGTATAAAGAACTGTATGTTTTACATGTAATTAAGGCTTCCAATACTAAAGAGAAGCGTAAGCAATTATTATTTTAGCAACTTACAGTACTTCATCTTGTAGTATAGATATATAAATTTTCTATATTATAATTAGGGTGAAATCTAAATTATCGAACACATTAAATATAATTGCAACACATAAAAATATATGAACATTTTTTATCTATTCTGCCGCACACATTAAAACTGCTCATTATTTATTTATTCTATGACAGGAAATTCAGCTTCTAAACATCGCTAAAAGCCTTCTTTACTTATTATTTATTTTAAAAGCCTAATCTATTTTTGATAAATTTCATTAGAAGCTCAGTGATAACTGGCTGCAATAATTGGAGAACTATCAATTACGTTCTAAAAATTCTGTACTTGATTAGCATTCGTAATATAATGTTAAAATTAGTTAATGTTTGTTATAGGTAAGCCGTTTACATCGCGCATAATAAGGAACGGTAAAACAGGATTGCATTTAATTATCTTAATGCAAATTATAACACACCTTATTTTAATGTAATTGCACATTTTTCATTGTGTTGTGGAAAGAACTATATCAGTAATGTAAAATGTATGTATTTGTATATTATATACATCTTATAATATGTATATAATAAATTGAAGAAGCTTTTTTGGCAGTCTGATCTTGTTAATTGTAGGTGATTATCACTAACAACAATAATCACCTAATGCGTGCACAAATATAATATCATAAAAATCACCATTATATGTCTAGTATAAATCACGTCCAGCTCATTCATATTCAGCCCATTCATCCAGCTCATCCATATATCAGCTCATTTAATCATATTCAGCTCATCAGTTCAATTAATTTTCTATATCTCGTGTGGGTTTTAGCTTGAATTCCAATGCATTTTTATATTTAAACTGAAAAATATCAAGTTAAAATATTACGGAAATAAATTGCATTATTTGCAGAGGAATCAGGCTTATTCAAAAGAAATTAAAATGCATAGCGATTACAAATTCAAATATTATAATTTACAAATTAAGTCACAATGAGTTTAACAGATATTTACAGAATCCTTCTGATAACTAATTTTCAGTACGGGATGTCAGGATTCTATTTGTACGTCCAGGGACTGCAAATATTATTATTTTTACAAATATTATTATTTTTACAAATATTATTATTTTTTACAAACATTATTATTATTTGAAACATTATTAACAACAAACCGTATGTAGGATACGACGTAAGTGCGTCAAGCGAACCTACCTAGCAACTTCATAATAAGTATTATAACTATTACCTGAAAACTCAGTAATAAGAATAACTATAAAAATCATCTCAATATAAATAATATAAGTACTAAAGTATTATAAGTATAGTAGTAATACTATAGTAGTAGTAAAATAAGTAATATAAGTATAGTAATAAGTACTATAACAATCACCTCAGAATTCCGTACCTAAGTACGGAAAAAAAATCACCAAAAATCACCTAAAAATCACCTCACTATAGCCATCTCACCAGCCTCATCACCACTAACATTATCATCGATTATGTAGTGTAATATTCCAGTCTTTGCCATTTATTTATACTTGAACTATGCGATTTGGACAACCGAAGCGACTAGCATTGTACACCACACTAGTTACACCATTACATTTGTTAAACCATCACACCACACCAGGTGTAAAATGATCACCTCGAATCAGCACACCACGTTAACGCTACGACACCACACCTAACCACTAGCACAACACCACCACGCCACAATACACCACCACTCCATACCACACCGCACCACACCACACCACCACCACACAACCACACCACACCAGGTGTAAAATGAGCACCTCGAATCAGCACACCACGTTAACGCTACGACACCACACCTAACCACTAGCACAACACCACCACGCCACAATACACCACCACACCACACCACACCACACAGCAGTTCACCGGCCTACTGCCCAGGAGAGACTGCGGCACGCGGGTGCCCACGTCGCTGTGGTGCGGTTGCCGACATAGGCTCGGAGGCGTGGTTGTTGTTAAATTATCGGTTTGCTTGCATCACAATTTTATATTTACATCTTTGAAACTCTTTTCCTTTGACCATTCATGCCTTGCAGATCGGATTTATATTCACTTATTGCATTAAAAAATTTGAAATCATATCCCTGACTAATTGGCCACAGGTTTTCCTCGACCTTACATGGAACATGTACAGAGTTTAAAATAATTGAACTGCCCAATTACTCGCAGGTTTTTATCGGCATGATATGGAATATGCAGAAATTAAAATAATATCCCTCACGAATTACCCACAGTTTTTCCTCGACATTACATGGATTATATACAGAGTTTAAAGTAAAAGAACTACCCAATTACTCACACGCTCTCCCGACACAATATGAAATAATTATGATATCGACTTCCCCTTCCCACGCACCCTTTCATTTAAAACTCATCCCGCTTTGCTCCAATTACTCCGTGAAAAACGATCCCGGACAAAAAGAGATAATAATTTCCGTATGAACATGGCATCCATCACGACATGGCAGGCCGTATATTGGATACGACGTGACGTACACGCCGTAATCGTCACGTACGCTGAAACAGACATGATGCATCGTCGTAAGAGGACGTGTAATTTGCAACATAGACGTGTTATTTTCTCGTTACGCTCGCGATACGCGGACGATGAATGTTACCGGGAGGGGACCAATGTGTCCTGACGATTGTTTTCAATTCATGGAAAATAAAATATTTCTTTGCTACGTCACTCAATGATTGGTGGTTTTACTTTGGCCGTTGAAAATTCAAAGATAATTTTTTACAAAGGTTTTGGGGGACTTGATGCTCGTAATTAAATAATTAGGCTTCAATGAATGAAATTTTAATCAGAATTAAATGGAAAATAGTGTGAGTTGCAGAAGTTGCGCGAAGCATCGTATTCCTTCCATTTTTTTCATAATTACTTGCATATCATGAATGTTTATCATATAAATTGGCCGCTGATGACACGCTAAGAGTTCAATTACGTACAGCGTTGACGGTTGGATTTACGGCTGTGGTGTGGTGGTCGTAACCGGGTGAGAAATATCCGCTGTCATAACCGTATCCGATACGTCCACGCACCGGTTATAGATTTACAGCTGTGGTGTGGTGGCGGTAATCTAGAATGAGATATCCCAGCGATTTTTGCTCAACCCTCAACCTCAAATTTTTAATGAATTCAACATTTTCAATAAATTTTTTCTTTTTGTAGCGATCTATCTGGAAGTGTAAATTTGTCTTTTTTACATTATTAAATTATTTTTTACATTATTTAATTATCGGCTTTGCGTTTTGTTTTCCCTACTAATTTTTTTACTCGATGTTGTTGTATTTTTAATTTCGAATGTAGATTTTGAGCCCTGATATAGTGATATTCGGTTTGCATTGTATCGTTCGACACTAAAAAAATATATAAATTCTGTCCCATGGGTTCTGAATCGAGGAAAAAGTATCTAATCTCAAAATATTTTTTCTTCCTATTGTGCCCAAGCTTTTAGTTTCCGAAAAGAAGCAGCGTTCCTTAGGCATCACTAAAAAACAATAAAAAACAAACATTCCTGGTCCCACACATTGCATTCAACATAACAATATTCTTAGTATTTTTTAACAACATTTCAGGTCACTCAAACCTCTTTTTATACTCCCATCAATTTTTACCTAGCATTCCTAACCCTTGCTGGGTCATTCCCAAAAAAGTAGGCATTCCTGGGCCAATGTTGCAGCATTCCAGGTCAATAGGCCTGCCAGGCCTATTGACCAGCGACGCGACAAAGAAATTTGGTAACCTGCTACCGTATTTCCAGTGCCGCTTAATTATATACAGTCTCCCCGAGCCCGACGGTTGGCCGGATATGATTCGCCGATTATTTTCAATAAGATTTTCGGCCTGAATGCGCTGGTCATGGACAGGTTTTGGCCAGGCTTGAATATGAATTATTTTGAATATTTAATTTTTTGCGGTGATTGTTGCGGCCTGTGGACAACAGCTGTTCTGGTGATAATGTCGTGACCGTATAATACAATTTATAATATTGAGGACAATATTACTGGGTCAGTGTTATTAATTTATTTAATTGTGGAAAGGCTTAACTTTCTGCTAATCTTCCATTTAATTATATTATTCAATTCAAATCATCTATAAGATAATTAATTCGAAACCTAAGATGAATCTAAAAATAATTCAACGAAAATCTATTCAGTAGGCTAGTTATGTGCAATGAACCCTAGTGCACACATAATATAGATAATTAATAGGCATAGTAAGGTAAAGTTAGGTGGATAGATGATGGACGGGTGGACGGACGGCCAGATGGACGGCCAGATGAACGGGTGGATGGGCGGGTGGATGGACGGGTGGATGGACGGGTGGACAGACGGGTGGATTGACGGGTGGACGGACGGCAGGATGGACGGCCAGATGAACGGGTGGCTGGACGGGTGGACGGACGGCCGGATGGACGGGTGGACGGACGGGTGGACGGATGAGAGGATGGATGGGTGGACGGACGGCCGGATGGACGGGTGGACGGACGGGTGGACGGATGAGAGGATGGACGGGTGGATGGACAGCTGGACATACGGGTGGATGGACGGGTGCATACATGAATGGAAGATCGGCCAAAATGATTGACAGAAAGACAGACGGGCTGACTAACTGACTGACAGAGACAGACAGAGATGGGCCAGCAATAAGAACGAGTTTTCAGGACAACCGACAGAGAGACGCAGACAGAGACAGACAGATTCATAAAAATTCAAACAAGAACGAATAATTTACCATAAACATTGGATAACAAATTCGTTAAGTGAATATTTCTGGAATTATAAGATATATTATTTATGATAATCATCATAATCGTATTAGTTATATATTATATAACAATCAGGTTTACGATCAAGGTATATTTCCGAAGAAGAACAAACTTTTCACGCTAACGTTTTTTTGTTTTTTATTCCAACGTTCGCGGTCGAAATAACGGTTAAAAGTTTCACGGTTATTGCAGAGCAGAAATTTGAATATTTGTTCTGATGAACATCCTGTGAACCGTGAGAGAACCGTGACCACGAACCCATCATCAAAAAAAACTTCGTCATGACCATGACCATACCAAGCCCAGTGATCAGCGTTAGAGATGTAAGCGCCTCCTGTTAACGAACAACGCTAACTTTTTTTTCCTAAATCAAAAACGGCGTCCGCACAAAATCGGTTACCAGAATTTCCGTTTTCCTCGCAGGAGATTTGAATATCCTTTATCCTGGCCGCGGCATTGGAGTTTTTGCGCGAGTTAACCACAATAGAGGCCATGAATTCCCCCGCTAAAGGTTTTTTTCCATGCAACATTTGTTAACAAATGCTCCTTGCAGCCGGCCAAGCAAGTTTCTAATTTCATCTTTTTAAAGCCATTCTTGAATTTCCATGCGATACACTGAAGTTTTTTGCCTTGCTAACCCTGATGAAAATCATAACAGGGTCACGGTCGGCCAGTTATAATCCGTTAATAATTCAACGTTTCAGTGGACGATTTGCTGGCTTTCTTCAACGCGGTCTTTTATATTCATTGTTATCGAAGGGCTTATTGTTTATAGGTCAAGTAGTGTATCGGTGAATGGATTATCGACAGCGTTACTTTTATTTTGTTTCTTTGTTGCACGGCAATGAATAGGAAAGCGAGATTCCTCCCATAGTGACCATTGTAAAAGGAGTTAAATACATTACATATCCCCCATAGTGACCATTGTAAAAGGAGTTAAATACATTACATATCCCCCATAGTGACCATTGTAAATGGAGTTAAATACATTACATATCCCCCATAGTGACCATTGTAAAAGGAGTTAAATACATTACATATCCCCCATAGTGACCATTGTAAAAGGAGTTAAATACATTACATATCCCCAATAGTGACCTTTGTCTGTATATTTAAGTAGAATATATTCTTAGCTTAGTGACCACATTTTAACAACACACTTTAGAATAATTTTTTTTCAATCCTAGTTATTTCAATGGGAGAAAGTGCACTTAATAGAGAAAATCATTAACTAAAAAGTTACCTTCACTGATAACAAAAGCATTGTTTTACTCTGATAGTTTTGGAGATTTAAACTAATTAGATTTTAAACAATAAAATATTCAAATAACAGAACGAATAATCGTGATAAAAATTATGAAATGAATTGAAATAATATTTATTCAACTAAAAACATTTTGTAAAACACAAATTGTTTAAAACACAAGAAATTGTATTTATACTCACATACATGTTACATGTTGTAATTCATAGTACCGTTCTATTTTAATATATGGAAAAGAGTAATTTATTTTCGAAAAGGTTCCTACGTTTCGACGTTTCTCATTCATAAATTATTCATTCGATTTGATATATACGTTCAAAATTATGAGTAAACCAATATCACAAATTATTGCACCTTTCGTTAATTGAGCAATTAAGGACACACATGTCATCTTCATAAATTAAGATAAAATTGATATGTTAATTTATTCACAGCGCCTGCACATTACGGCCGCAGCCTGCGCCTGCCTCACCATCAGCCTGCTAATGAACTGCCTCACCATCAGTCAATGCCTCACCATCAGTCTGCTGATGAACTGCCTCACCATCAGTCAATTGCCTCACCATCAGCCTGCTGACGAACTGCCTCACCATCAATCAATTGCTTCACCATCAGCCTGCTAATGAACTGCCTCACCATCAGTCTATTGCCTCACTATCAGTCTGCTGATGAACTGCCTCACCATCAGTCAATTGCCTCACCATCAGCCTGCTGATGAACTGCCTCACCATCAGTCAATGCCTCACCATCAGTCAATGCCTCAACATCAGCCTGCTGATGAACTGCCTCACCATCAGTCAATACCTCACCATCAGCCTGCTAATGAACTGCCTCACCATCAGTCAATGCCTCACCATCAGCCTGCTAATGAACTGTCTCACCATCAGCCAATTGCTTCACCATCAGCCTGCTGATGAACTGCCTCACCATCAGCCAATTGCTTCACCATCAGCCTGCTAATGAACTGCCTCACCATCAGTCTATTGCCTCACTATCAGCCTGCTAATGAACTGCCTCACCATCAGCCAATGCTTCACCATCAGCCTGCTGACGAACTGCCTCACCATCAATCAATTGCTTCACCATCAGCCTGCTAATGAACTGCCTCACCATCAGTCTATTGCCTCACCATCAGCCTGCTGACGAACTGCCTCACCATCAATCAATTGCTTCACCATCAGCCTGCTAATGAACTGCCTCACCATCAGTCTATTGCCTCACTATCAGCCTGCTGATGAACTGCCTCACCATCAGTCAATTGTCTCACCATCAGCCTGCTGATGAACTGCCTCACCATCAGTCAATTGCCTCACCATCAGCCTGCTAATCACTATCGTTATTCACCTCTCAGCTGAGCTGATCGTCATAAGTCATATTATGAATCACTTCGTGATTTACTCGCCACGAAGCGAAATTCTTGATCATAATCATTTTCACTCGTGACTCATCTTTCACTCGTCACAATTCACCAACTCAACCTCCTATTTACTCACCGCATATCATGAATGCACCCATCGGATATACTCTTCCCCCATCCCCCTCATTCCCCCCCCCCACCCAAATTTTCCCACGAAAAACCCAAATTTCCTCATGAAAAACTCAAATTTCCCCGTGAAAAACCCGAATTTCTCCATTAAAAACTCAAATTTCCCCATGAAAAACTCAAAATTTCCCCATGAAAATCCCGAATTTCCCCATTAAAAACCCAAATTTCATCATCTAAAACCAAAATTTCTCCATGAAATACCCAAATTTCATCATGAAAAACCCAAATTTCCCCATGAAAGACCCGAATTTACCCATAAAAAACAAATTCCCCATGTAAAACCCGCATTTCGCCATGAAAAACCAAAATTTACTCATGAAAAACCCAAATTTCCCCATTAAAAACACAAATTTTTTCACGAAAAACTCAAATTTCGCCATGAAACACTCAAATTTCCGCAGAAAAAACTCAAATTTCCCCATAAAAAAAGTTTACCCAGGAAAAACCTAAATTTCCCCATGAAAAAACCCAAATTTTCTTAAGAAAAACCCAAATTTTCTCATGAAAAACTCAAATTTCCTCATAAAACACTCAAATTTCCCCATAAAAAACTCAAATCTCCCCATAAAAACTCAAATTTCCCCATAGAAAAAAATTCCCTATGAAAAACCTAAATTTTCCCATGAAAAAACCCAAAATTTTCCATGAAAAACCCAAATTTCCCCATAAAAAAATTTCCCCATAAAAAACTCAAATTTTCTCATGAAAAACCCAAATTTCCCCCCCCCCCCACCCAAATTTCCCCATGAAAAAAAAAATTCCCCATGAAAAACCCAAATTTCCCCATAAAAAAAATTTCCCCATGAAAAAACCCAAATTTTGCCATGAAAAACTCCCAAATTCGTAAACTTTAGCTTGACCCTCCCCTGGCCCGGACAAAAACGTCGGGTCCGAGTCACGCGGGCTTGCCATGCGCGGCTTTGTTGCAACGTGAAACTGCGCGTCTCAGGCGCACCGCAGCTGCGCGTTTTTGTTGCGCATGAATTAAGCTTTTTTGTGGAGCCTGGCGAGTCTTGCGCGCTCATCACAAGTAGGAGTAGGAAAACCTGAGTAATGATTTGGGTAGAAATGTATGCATGGGTAGAAAGGAAGGTAAAAAGGTGGAGAATGTGTACGAGTATAGGTGGACGGTATAGACTTCACCGATCGTTTCCAACACTCAGAACTGGTCTCCATTCATCACTTACGAATATTCATCATATCAATTCCATTCATCATGATCCATGATGAATGGAGACTCAAAATGGATACTCCTGAGTGTCAAGTTATGAATTCTCCGACAGTCTCAGTATCCGTACGAAATAATTCATCATAAAAGCGCCTTGACCAAAGCGCGACGTCGTCAATAAATGAAGCAAAGCGACGGTCTCTTATTCTAGCCTTTGACGGCAAGACGTGGATGAAATCGATGCTCTCAACTACTCATGATCGTCTCATTCTTATTCGTCACCATCTTCTCATGCTCATTAGTCCTCGTTATCTCATTCTCATTACTCACCATCGTCTCATTACTCACCATCATCTCCCTACTCACCATCAGCTCCTTATTCACCATCATATCCTTATTCACCATCGTTTCATTACTCACCATCGTCTCGTTACTCACCATCAGCTCCTTATTCACCATCGTTTCATTACTCACCATCGTCTCGTTACTCACCATCAGCTCCTTATTCACCATCGTTTCATTACTCACCATCGTCTCATTACTCACCATCGTCTCACTTCTATGCCATTTCTAAAAAAACATTAGCGGTTTATCAGCGGCCACCAAATGCCTGACAATCCTGATATCTTTAATCAGTTAAGCCAGGCTCATTAGGGCTCCTATGGCTACTAATTAGCAGGTTATCTCATTAACCTAGACTCGCCTCCTGCTTAATGCCACTTCCTTTGTGTTGCCCAGCGTCTTCTGATCACCAGATGTTCCAGCAGCAACAGTCCTGTGTTGGAAAGTCAATTAATTTGTTGATTTAGTATAATTTATTATAGGCTCGTGTCTTAGACCTTTGTGGCGTAGGAATCTCCTCTGCGATTTACAAATTAAAAGGGATTTTCATAGTCACTGAAAAAGTATTCGTTTCATTTGAGTATAAACTGACTTTTATATTATTGTTTACAATACAGCCATAAATATTTTAACTGTATTTGAAGCCCAAATACTACGTATATAGTGCAAATTTCGAATTTATAATTGTATTCTAAATTAACGTCCCGGTAACATATCAATTCAGTTGGTTACGTTTCTAGCCCTTCATTCTGGTGCTAAATTGATTCACTTCTGTCATTATTCACTATGCAATTATAATAGCAAATGCAGAGGATTATTAATAAAAATATTCCATAACCCTTCCTCCATTCGCGGCGTGTAAACGGCCGCGGTGGTGGACGCGTCGTGGCGGCGGTGGCGGCGGTGGCGGCGGACGCGTCGTGACGGCGGACGCGTCGTGGCGGCGGTGGCGGTTCACGTCATGACGGCGGCGGTGGCGGTTCACGTCGTGACGGCGGTCAGCGTCGTGGTGGCGGTGGCGGCCGCCGCCCTTGCTCGGCATTTGCATATTTTTTGCAGCGCTTGCAACAGCTGCCGCTCCCAGCAACACTCGCCCTCCCTTTACCCGTCATTCTTTCCACCGATCTTTCACTCCCATATTTTTGCTATCATTTTTTCCCTTTCACTTTCAACTTTACCACTGAAATCATTTTTCGTAATTCATTTATCTTCAATATTCATATTGTACAACTTTCCCTTTTTTCTCAAAGTGCTCCACTTTCTCTTCATACTTCTCTTATCCCTCTTATCCTTCTCGTAATTACCTTATCCATCAGCAAGGAGACCCAGTAAGAAATGTTATATACGCTTAAAGCTATCTATCCTACATGTACCTGGATCAATCTATACTTTCAAATACGCATCACTGAAGCGTATGAAATGTACTCATGAGTGTGAGGTACTCAGCACTGATGAGTCCAATAGTCGTGTCTGTATCAAAATACTAATGTATTTATTACGTACATGACTTTGTTTTTGAGGTCTCTAACATACTCCTTTCCTTGCTGGTCATCGCTACTTAACGCACATTCATACGATGAAATTTTTCTTAACTTTCAATCACGTAATAAATTTAAAAATTACCATTGCGAATTTATATTGTTGAAATCGTTTGAAAAAAATTTCATACCTAACTGTGAATTTTCAACAAAGCGTAAATTTTCCTATCTTCATATAAATGGACAGCAAGTAGAAAAAAAAGTATGGAACCAGAGTTGATAAGAACATGACCGGCCAGCAGCTGTTGATTTCCTGTTTACACGAAGCTCTTCCGTTCACAGGCGAAGTCTGCAATTTAGTGATCAGCTATGCAAACAAACCCTAGTGAAGGATGTTAAGGATGTTAAGGATGTAGCCGTGGCGGTTGAACAACCCTTCAACCGTACCGCCGTGCACCACACGCACCACAACTGCTAATTTTGCAACAGCTTATTTAATTTTTTGGGTACCGCAGATGCAGGCATTGCATGGATACCCTCTTTTCATGGTCTCTAATGATGTTTATTTTCATTCAAAATGAAACTAACGCTTCATAAATTGGATTTTAAAGCCTTGTATTCTATCCGGCATAGCAGCCAACCGCCACTGATGTGGTCGGTGGTTTAAATAAAAAATAAGAGGTCATACTTTACGACTGAGCTTTTTCACAGCACCTTGCTCCATTTCTGGCCACTGTATGTCATCATATACTTCAGAATACCCTGCTCCATTTCTGTCCACTATATATCATTCTATACTTCTGAGCACCTTGCTCCGTTTCTGTCCACTATATTATATCCTTCATTTCAAAAATTTTCGCGCCACTTGCTCCGTTTCAAAAGCCACACAAACTTCCAAGAAGTAACGCTGCTAATGCCAACACTTTTCTTAGCCACAGTTTCCGCCCCGGCATGATTTAATTCCATGATTCTCCTATGATAAAGCAAGATCTTCTTGGCGATTGCCTCAGTCTCGGTCTTAAAATTGGACAAGAAATTATAAATGAAGCAAGCCCGTGAAACTGATCCCATCATTCTGATTTACTGTCAGAAAATTGCCTGTTCAGTGGAAGTAAAATATCAGTTCAGTTGAAGTATATAGTCAGTTCAGTGATCGAAATTGCCTCTTCGGGAGAATGAAATTGATCTTCATTTTTTGACGAACGCATTGCAAGCAGACGTCTTTGTCCTGAACAATAATTAGATGATTGTTGTGTCAAAAATGAAATCGTTTTGCCTCGCAATTCCGTTGCGAATTTCGGTTTATTACTAGTCTTGTTGCTCTTTTTTATGTCGCAAAAAATGTTGAGCAGAAATTAATGCATGATAAAAACTGAGTCATGCAATGTAAAATATTACCTGTATGGACTTTATTATAGTTTACGTTACTGTTTGATTGCTGTGTAAAATTATTACCAAATTACACAGCAGCTCCGATCGTGGAACTAGTTTATTCCTACTCATCATGTAGTTTTCATGTGTAATTTTCATTATTTAAGAATATAATTTATAGCAAAAAAAGTCCGGTGTTCAAACGTACATATAGCTGCCTTTTACGTAACGTAATATGACGTCCATCATTTCATTGTATATGTTAAACGAGTTTGAATAAAATGGATTTGTGAGGCTGTAATTTGAACACTTCATTTTCTTAATCTATCTCTCTCTTACAAATCGAATTTAAAGAATTTTCAGTTCAAGTAAAATTAAACTTTAAAATTGAATAACAGTTCTATACAAAACCCTTTAATTAAAAAAACTGAGATGTCATTGTCACAAAAAATTTTTTTTTTGGCAGTAACATATATTTATAACATATATTATATATGCAACGAGTTTAAAGATTTTTAATTCGAATTTAAATTTAATTTGTGAATATTGAACATCAGTGGTGTTTGACAGCTCCTATACGTGCCGCTCATATCGGGCCAACCTTGCCCTTAATACTCGTCTTATCGGGCCAACCTTGCCCTTAATACTCGTCTTATCGGGCCAACCTTGCCCTTAATTCGCATCCTATAGGGCCAACCTTGCCCTTAATTTGCATCTTATCGGGCCAACCTTGCCCTTAATACTCGTCTTATCGGGCCAACCTTGCCCTTAATACTCGTCTTATCGGGCCAACCTTGCCCTTAATTCGCATCTTATCGGGCAAACATTTTCCATAATTTGCTGCTAAATTATTGATCCCGAAGTAATTCCTATATCGAGTCATTCCAATACACGCAAATACAATTAAATAATTATGCGAGATAATTAGAAAAGAAATAGGCAGTGATCCAATAAAACCTAGTTTTAGACTGGTCAAAATTTAGTACGCATGAAATGTTTGAAAATTTCAGTTAATTGCTCGCCGTTAGTTACCTGTTTATTCTATGGTTACCTGCCCTAAGAAATTCACTTACTGGCCGTTATGTTACCTATACAGTCTTTTCAGTGGTTACCTGACTTGACTCCTTCTTTTTCAGTTAACATTTCTATTTAAGCCGTGGCTCACATTTTTTTATGAATTCACTTGATTAAGTCATGTTATTTTACTGATCACGAATAGTTTGTCACTTTTCTATAATTTTTCTGTCATTTTTTTTGTCTGATGTTGATTGTCTCTGCCGCGCCGAAAAGTCCATGCGGTTACAAGTTTCATCCCCACGACAACTGCGGTGATCGCAGAATTTTTCTGCGTTCATAACCGAGGAAGAAAACGCCAGCGTTTACTTGTTAGTCGTAAATATTTTGCATAACACTGCGATCTCTCACAACAGAGGTTATCTATTGAATTTCCCGCCAGTTAACCGATCATTACCCGCCAGTTACTGGCTCATTACCCTCCAGTTACGACTCATTACCAGGCAATTGCGTGGCGCTTAATCCCAATTAACTTGTCGAGGGCATCAAGGAAATTCGCAATTTGAAAGCCAAAGCTAGTTTTTACGGATCGAATGCCCTTATTGGAAATCTTCATTGGCGTATCGGTGTCCATTGCAGGGCGTGGCGGCGGCCCACCTATAATTTGCATGCAAGTTAATCGTAATTCATCATCTTTCCAGATGCTTGCTCATCGCTGAAATTGTTAAGTTGACCACCGATAACTCGCCAGTAACTTTAGGCAGCATTCAAGGGAACGCATAGAGTCTTGACTTAATTTATGGCTTTGAGTTGACATTTACCGTTGTGCAATATTATTATTATAGGGCAGAATTATGGTCGGCCATCTATAATGGCAGCTGTGCAACCTATCATCTTTTTCTGGCAGAAATGGCTCTAGTTTCTGTCAATTAAATGGAAGAAATTTATAATCATAATCAGAACATAATTGATAGCACTAATTATAACAAATAATACCCTTATAAATTAATAATATGATGTGGTAACTAGTATGGTCTCTAATGTAAAATAAGGTTCTATGTATTTCAAGTCAGTAGAGATCTTCCTCTAGAAAATTGGCCCTAAAGTCCCTGAATAATTATATATGCATGAAATCTAGACACACATTGCGTGCGTGTTGACAGATGTGACAGAGCCACGTTGACATTTGTGGCTGTTACATGCTGACGGATTGCTGGTTCCTTTTCACCAAATCCTAGGATTACCTGACAGAAATTGCCACAGCGATTCCTTCCAATGTCAACGACACGACAATCAAGACAATCTATTGTTGAATTGAAACCGTAGATTTTTTAGCTATCATCTAGAGCAACTACATGTCAGACTAAAATGAGACGTATAGAGGTTTGAAATCAATAATACTGTGCGTGTATGAAGACCGCGTACCGCGAATCCTTCAAACGGAACGCTGCATATGCATGTAGACATATAAATCTGAATCCTTAGTTGAGTGTATATTAATCTATTCCTATACCTTATTTGAAAGTACGATTCCAGAATAAGTTTCAGAAGTACGCTTTCAAAATACGGGATTTTACTATGAACTTTCAAATAATAATAATACAATAAATTATTACAATTAATGGCAAAATGCAATGAATTATCAAATAAAACAAATTAAGACACCGATAATTATCTGATTTAATTTTCCGTACTTCATGTTTATTCAATATTTTTCTACCTTGGCTATCAACTACTTTCTCCAGCATGAATAGCTTCGTTATTTCTATTGTGAAGTCGATATCTTATTCATGCTTAACCCATTCACATTGCCTCTTCAATCTTTACGGTCTTTCTACAATTAACATCTCGATTGTACAACGCGTCAAGACAAACGCGCTGCACAAAAGGCAATCAAGTCTGCCAACACGAAACAATTAATTGTTGGAAGTAGTCCCATGGATATTGTTTTAAGCTGACTAATATGTCTTCCTGATAATTAAAGAATATTTACATATAATTTAAACATTTTTATTATTAAGGGCGAGATAAATATTGACATCGATTGTTGAGTTCCCGACTAGGCATTACATTAATATTGTTCCATTCTTACGTTTTGTTTCGTCAAGAACTCCGACATTTTCGAATGTCAACAAATATTAAATGTCATTAAAACATGACAAAATATGTTGAACAAGAATAGAAGATATGCCCTGATTCCATCCTCTCGCGATTGATTAATGAGCTTACTTAATACTTAATATACTTGATAGGGCTTCCTCAAAGAACGAGCTCACATTCCACCAAGCATATTTACTGAATAAATGTTTTCCCTGTTCGTGCGGGTTATCCGCAACAGGATCTTCTTTGCAAACAATTAATTATATACTAATGCCATGCCTCTGCATGATGACGCGGCAAACAATCACTATGAGTCTTAGTCATTTTTTCCGTGATATTATCATTTTCAAGCAAAATATATGCCTAATTACATCAGTGTGATGATAGCAGACATGCAAAATATTCGAGACTCACCAAATATTTCCTAACTTGCTGAGTAAGTTTACGCATGGCATCGCCTTACTGAAATACCGTACAAGTTTCTAACCAATTTTCTAAAAACCTTGTGAGTGAAAAATAACGTTAAAAAATTTTCCTTACCAACTGAGAGAGCAATTTAAAATATTGCCCATTAGTTATATTTTTATCTGAACTTTTCAACAATTAATATTTGCATCGCGGAATAACAATCAAAATCTGCTCATAAATAATTCAGCCTAATTCTTTTTTTTTTTTTTTTTTGCTCTAATAATTTAATAATTTATTTGCCCAATGATAACGTCGGTCAACGAATAATGACTGGAAATATATAACTTCTCTGGAAACTTTGACACTCAATTCAGTTACTACCTGAATATCCAAATCTGAAAACGAGCTAAAATTCATTTATATCACCGTTCTTGAAGTATTTTCTCACGTAAAATTCAACCGAAGCCTTCCACATTCAGGTGAATTAATTTGTGTCAGAGTTGATATTTAATCAACGCGCCTGACGTTCATCATCACCAACGGGGCTTTTGAATGGCATCATTAGAGCGCCGCCATCCCCGCCGGAATATTGTCTGGACATTAGCTTGCTTCTTCCTCCAAAAACCAACATCTTATCTATTATTTTTTCCAGCAACACACACTTTTTTTCTCAATATTTTTTGCAGGCAAAAAAAATAATTCCCTCCAGAAGCAGGCTTTTTCCCGCCCCGAAATTGATTTTTCCAGGATTTTTCAGCCAATGAATGAGCTGGATTGGAGAGCGCGTCGCTGATTGGCCGCGAGAATTCGTTCGTTGTCATGGCTGACTTAATGCGTTTCTTGTCACGCTGGGGGAACTACCAACGGAAATCGCCGTATTATCATCAGTATTTTCTCATCATCACAAACCTTGTTCCTTTGATTTAAAAATTTGGGTGTAGTTTTTTGAAGAGTTCTTATAATCTTGTTAACTAATAACAACTGTCATAAAATTTTGTGAGTTTAGCATCCCTCGCATAAGATTTGTCGGCTGGTTTGTTGCCGAGCACGACGCTCAATAATTCCTTCAATATTATTATCTTTATTTCGTTCTCTTGAGTGTAGACCAGATCTCTGAATTATTATTAATAATAAACAATTTCATCCCATCTTATTTCCTTGTGTATATGCTCGTTCCCATGACATTCGTTTGTTCTAAAAGTTGAGTTTATAACCGTTGGTCCTTTGCGTAAAAAATTTTATGCACTTTTTACATTTTTCCAGTAATTTTTTCACACGTTTCCGTTGGTTGCGTAGCTCAAGTTTATCTCCCTCTAATGTGTGTAAATTTTCTTCTTCCTCGCTCGACTTTAATCTTTAATTTGTATTGAATATTTCAAACCTGATTCCTCAGTTTAATTGCGTATTTGCTTTGGTGACGCGATAATATCTAGCACTTCGTACCATCCTTATAACAATAATACGCATGATGTCCCATAGTTCCGTATATAAATAATACGCACTCGATCTTTGTACCTTTCGATGTTATATTTTAAAAAAAAAATTCCTGCCTTAAGTTCGCAGTGAACTTTGACGGACACCATAACATTTGTAAAATGAAATGATTTTTTTAAATTGTAATTTATAAAAAATTACGAATTTCTAAATAATTCCAAAGCCCGGATGAATAATTTCACTCGCTTTGCAGGTCTTCGTTAAGAATATGAATTCATCAACACGAATTCCTGAAAAGGAGGAAAACCAATTGGAGGAAATTCTCTGTACCGCGCGCACCAGCGGCGCAAATATTTTTCAAGTATTTTATATATCTAAATAATATTACGGAATAATAATAATTTCATTAATATAACATAATTTTAACATTATATGATTTATTTATAATACATATTTATTACATACAGTATATACAATAATAAAAAATCATATACATTTATAAATTTATACTGCGCTCGGTCTCGATTGAAAAAATGTTTGAATATAATAAGATAATTAATTAGTGATTTATAACTCTTACGGTAGCAAAGTGGGCCTCATATTATTGTGCTACAAATATTATGTACAAAGATATAGCCTAGTCGACTAGCCTATGGTTTGGGATCATAATCTTGAACAGTTCCCCGAAAAACCCTTATTCTATGGTTTTCAAACCATGGAACACTTATTCTATGGTTTTCAAACCACGGGTTTGGGTTTAAAACCCCGAAAAACCCTTATTCTATGTTTTTCAAACCATGTGTTTGGATTTAAAACCCCGAAAAACCCTTATTCTATGGTTTTCAAACCATGGGTTTGGCTTTAAAACCCCGAAAAACCCTTATTTTATGGTGAAAAACCCTTATTTTATGGTTTTCAAACCCGAAAAACCCTTATTCTATAAAACCTATTATTCCTATAAACCCTTATTCCCCGAAAACCTATTGTTCTATGGTTTTCAAACCATGGAACACTTATTCTATGGTTTTCAAACCATGGGTTTGGCTTTAAAACCCCGAAAAACTCTGTTTGAATGGCACTTACCGCATTATTGTAAAACGCTTCTGCTGTAAATCCTTTTGAATTTGGTAATGGATAAAATGCAATTTCAAATGGAATTGTATTGTCCCAAACCGAATTGTAAAAAGTCAATCCTGTTTCAAAGTAACTGACAATATTTTTAGCCGTTATGAAATTTGAAATATCTGCAAGTTGGCTTTCAAATTTTGTTTTATTCGGAATGTAAATTAGTTCATTGTAAATCGGTGTAAATTCTGAAAGGAGGTTTGCAAGTTCATTTAAAGAAGCGTTTGTAATTAATCCTACAGACCGAAGTTTAAAATNTTATTCTATGGTTTTCAAAACATGGGTTTGGCTTTAAAACCCCGAAAAACCCTTATTCTATTGTTTTCAAACCATGGGTTTGGCTTTAAAACCCCACCTTTTCCGCCATCCAGCGCCTTTTGTTTCACCTTTTCCGCCATCCAGCACTTTGCATTTCACCTTTTCCGTCATCCAGCATCTTGTGTTTCACCTTTTCCACCATCCAGCACCTTGTGTTTCACCTTTTCCACCATCCAGCACCTTTTGTTTCACCTTTTACGCCATCCAACACCTTTTGTTTCACCTTTTCCTCCATCCAGCACCTTTTGTTTTACCTTTTCCGCCATCCAGCACTTTGGGTTTCATCTTTTCCGTCATCCAGCACTTATAGTGCTGCACCGGTGACCTCCTCTGATTGTTTTTGTCACCTTGTCACTTAACTGGTTTTTTCCTTTAGCCACTTTCAGAATATTTCCGAATAATAATTTATATTTACCTGTCGAAATTGGTGCATAATTTGTTCAGCAATGGAGAGCTGGCCCACTGGATCCCTCGAAGACCTAATGACAATGGCGCTGCTGGAGGAGAAGATCGCGTTTGTGAAGTTGTTTGCTGTAAACGGCCTGGTGATGCACGAGTATCTCACCGTATTTAACCTACGTCACCTCTACAACGCCAGCGTGAGTCATGCAACTTCTCTCTGACGCACGCATGATGAACTTCATTGTATCGTTTATTTCTAAGTTCGACTCATGACGAGATTATCTTGACAATCATCGATGTTTGTCTCGTGAAAATGTTAAGAAATCGCAAAACAAATATAGTTAACACAATTTTGCTTGCGAGTCGATTTCGTTGAAAAATAACTTTAATAACTGTTTTTTTAAGTCTGATTACTGGTGAGTTCCTTAATTCATACTAACTTGTTTTTGATATTCAGTGTGATCCCAACACCCACCTGACGAAGCTACTGCATCGCACGACTCGCAGCAAGAGCTTCCACCTTTGCCACGTCCACCAGCTTCTGATTGCCCTCTTGGGGCAGCACAACGACGCTGCTTACACTTCCGATACACCCACAGCGGCCTTGGAGAACTCAGCCATCAACTACTACACCTTTGAGGTATTAATAATAGTGAACATAGTTTATAGAAACTGTGTTCAAATCAGGGTTTTTGAACCAGCTTTTTGGATTATTTATATCGCTAACAGCATTGTCAAACGGGGAGCGCAGCCGTGGGTAACAAAATTGACTCGTAAACAGGCCCTGGGCCCAACGCCAACCATCAGCATGCAATATCTAAACATAGCTTCTGATCAATGAGCTGTGGGTAACCCCGGCTAACAGTAAATCCGCTTTGCACAATACAGCCACTGCTTCACAGAGCCGGAGCCCAACTGGCCGGAGCGCAACAGGCCCTACAGCAACAGGCGGCGCAGGTTTGGTTAGGTTACGTTACGCTAGGAGTAGCTGTTGCGGTAGGGCCTGCTGCGCTCCGGCCAGTTGGGCTCCGGCCTGTATGCGCTCCGGCCTGTGACTGAACGGCGCTGTTGTGGTCTGCGCTTTGTGTCAAAAGCCGTGAAGATGCCCGGCTGCGTTACGCTCGGGAAGGTATATGAATAGCACTGTGGACTTGGGCTATGCTGACCTCTAGCTATCCTGATCCACCCGTCCAACGCCCTCAACTGTGATATTCATTTAATTTACTTGCATCTTGCTGGTGGTCGCCGAGTGTTTATCACCAAGATTATGTCTGCAAATTGTCGGTATAAAACCCCAAAAAATGAAAATTATGGTCGAAAGCGACATATAGACGGATAAAATAGGGAAAGATTGGAGTAACAAGTTTCGGGTGCGAGACCCACAGCTAGCCGTTGAAATTATGCTATGCCTAGAATCAGCGTCAAGCCTATTAATTGACAAATCTTCAACGCTATCCCCTACTAATATCTTTTATTATCTCACTTAGTCACTTTGCCATATTTATATCCAATCAGAAGCATCACTCTCCTCTGAATCATTTAAACGACATTTCACTGGGCCTAGCAGAACAATCCTATACAATTCCTAGACTCGATTAATTAATTTAAAAATTAATTTAAATTTAATGTAATCATAATAATACACCCACTAGGACCCGTATCAAGAACTGTTTCTGTGGGCCATCTTGAGTGGGCGTGGCCAGTTAGCCCGCTACTTGTGGGAACGTTGCAACTCTCCGCTCACTGCAGCAGTGGTTGGCAGCGCCCTCTACCGCGCGCTCTGGAACTCTATTGGCGCCAAGAACACTGAGGTGCGGAACCGGTACATTTTCCACTCGGGGGAGTTCGAAAAACTCGCAGTAAAGGTGAGTCGTATTATGTAATTAATATGAAATCATGTTTGCTTACTAGTCTTATTGGGGCAGGGTGTCCCAGTGGTTAAAGTTCAGAGTACCAGGATTGATGCAGAGAGGCACGGGTTCGATCCCAGCTCTGTGCGTCATTTTCTAGTCAGAATCGGCGAGGAGGCCGGGCGGTTAAGCAAAGCAGAATGGTAGCAGTGAGTTACGAGTTCGAGACCGCAAAATTATGTGAATTTTCTGCGATGTTGAGAATCGGCGACAGGCCTACAGCCTACTAAACTCTGAAACCGCTATTATTATTATTTATGATGCAGGGAATTTCTATTGGAGGTGGTGATTTTGTCAAGTGAGTGACAGTCAGTAGTAGTCAATTGTTAGTGATTGAATATTATTTATTGAAATCTTTTTATGAACAATGTTGTTACTTGATTTTCGTCAGTTATAGCTTAGTTCATTAGTTTTTGCATTAGCAGCATAATGCAGAAACAAAACTGAATCAAGGTTCTAAAAAATATTAATTACTAATTTACTATAACGTATAGCGGGATTATTAACTTTCTTTCCTATAAACACTAAGCACCTAATATCCTGATAATAACAGTTATATGCATGAAATATTTTTTCAGCATAAAATAATTATTTTATCAAGATAAAATAATTATATATTTATAATTATATTTTTAATCGATATAATCTTCGGCCGTGTACCAGCTGATGGAAGAATGCTACTCCGATGATCCCGTCAACGCCATGGGACTTGCCGAGCGTCGCTGCGCAAAGTGGGGCGACCTCGACATTCTTGACCTCGCTTTCACAGGTCAAGAAATATATTGATCAATGATATTATATTTTCAACTAAATAGTTTTCTTGATGTCTTGCATCAAGTAGGCCGACCTAGTTATCATTGGTCCGGGAAATAGAATTCATTCTTAATCGCAGCGTTGTAACGAAATAATGATTTCACCAAATTGGCTTCATAAATCGTTATATTTATCGTATACCTGATCAAGTACTTGAAAGTATTATAGAAGATTTTTTAATAAATTAATACTAAATTATAATTTTTTATTGATATAGGAATAATTAAAAATAATTTAAGTCGTTATCAGGGAACGAGATGAACTTCATCTCCTCGTCATGCTGCCAGGCGAGCGTCGACCTGAGCTGGAGGCGAGGCATGATCCGATGCTCCACCCTACCCTCCATCATCACCATCGTCATGCCATTCCTGGCCTGGACCAGGTTCTTCAGGTACGATCAATTTTAGTAGATATTCTCAAATTTTAATCAAAGACAATGTACCGCAACTCTGATCGGTCCATCAATAGAATTTGTATCTGAAATTTTAGTCAGGTACGATCAATTTTAGTAGAAATTCTCAAATTTTAATCAAAGACAATGTACCGCAACTCTGATCGGTCCATCAATAAAATTTGTATCTGAAATTTTAGTCAGGTACGATCAATTTTAGTAGATATTCTCAAATTTTAATCATAGACAACGTACCGGAGCACTGATCGGTCCATCAATAAAATTTGTATCGGAAATTTTAGTTTTTATTGTAAATCGTGGAAATTTTAGTTTTTCTGATGATTATACTTGCCTTTTAGAAATTTTGAACTTGTGATGGTGCTGGTCTTCGAAACTTTTTTTATGAAATTATAATGAATTTTCTGGGAATTTTCTTAGATTTTGCATTCGTTGTTAATTTGTGATTTAATCAAACCAATGAAATAAATACTTCTGACACGATGAAATAAATTCTACCTACTTTTTAAGCCATATTCCAAAACGTATCTCGTTAGTTTCCAGAAGTTGGGGGACAACGGCGGGGAACTGACCAAATTCCAGAAGCTGATCGTCTTCTATAAGAGCCCCATGACGAAATTCTACTCTCACTCCTTGGCATTTGTGCTGTTCTTGACGCTGTACGCTTACGTCGTCTTGTTCGACTTCCGCTATCTGATGACCTCGACTGAAAAGTTCTTGCTTTTCTGGATCTTTACCTTCATGCTTGAAGAAATAAGTGAAGTGAGAAAAACACTTGAGGATCTTCATAAACATTTTAATATTAGTTGAATTATTTCGAAAATTAGCAAAGCAGCTCCTATCAAAATTTTCACGTAGTTGAAATTAACTCATAGGTATAAGCTTCTGTCTTTGCGTACTGCAATGAACACCATGCAAAGTTGTCCGAAGTTATTCGCTTCCGATCAACAATAAATAATAGTGAGAATCTGTTCTGTAACTTGCAAAAATGTCCAGTGTGATAACCATTGTATTCAAACGTGCGAAATAATACGTGACTCAAGATTTACTTATGTGAGTCTCATATTAATTACTCAGGAGTAATTCACTGTGCTTCCTTAGCTATTCAGTGTAACTCCGTTTTTTTTAGTCACAGTTGCAAGGTTGCAATTTACACAGTACAACTTAAAGTTCTTTTTCACCACAGCGGGTGTAATAATACAAGTGTAACATATACATTAATTTTCACCACAGCTGGTGTAATAATACAAGTGAAACATATACGTTATTTTTAATCACAGCTGGTGCAATAATACAAGTGCAACATATACGTTATTTTTTTACCACAGCTGGTTTAATACTACAAGTGTAACATATACGTTATTTTTTACCACAGCTGGTGTAATCCTACAAGTGTAACATATACGTTACTTTTCACCACAGCTGGTGCGATACATATACTTTTTTATTCCAGCTGGCACACCAGCAGTCCATCTCATTCTACGGTAAAGTCATGACTTGGTACGAGTCCGTGTGGAACAGATTTGACTTGATCGCCTTTATCTTCGCGTCGGTAGCTCTAGGATTGCGGATGACACGCAATACCTTCAGTTACGGCAGGATTGCGTACGCATTCAACACGGCAATCTTCTTCTGTCGAGTACTCAGAATATACCACGTGCATTTCCGACTTGGCCCAAAGCTGGTCATATTCTACAGAATGGTGAGAGTGTTGGAATGTTTGTTGGAAACGCCTCGTTTGTTCTTTTTCTGGATAAATTGACTTTTTGAAACCAATAAAATGACGAATTCTGAATTTTAACTGCAGATACTTCATGTGTAAATTGAGATTACCATTGTTTCATTGTAACTTATTATTATTTGAAGCATGAGGGGGGTCTTGATTTGGAGTAGGATAAAAATATTTGAATTTAGTTAAAATGATTTCTGAAATGACAATTTTTTCAAACAAATTCAATACCCCTAATTCTTGGAAATCTTAATACTCAGAAGTTACCCAAAATGTCAAAATTTCTGAATTCCAGCTTCCGGACATTAACAATCATATAAAAATTTAACAAATTCTGTCGTGCTCGGTATGTCAAAAATACGCAAATTTCAGCTCTCCGAAGTGCTGATGTTCATGGCGTTGCTGATAGTGTTCATCCTCGGCTACGGACTGTCAGCTCAGTCCCTCCTACGTCCGTCCCCCAGTCGTGGACTGGACTCAGACTCCATCACGTCCACCATCAAAGATGTGCTTCTCACCCCCTACTGGCAGATGTACGGAGAGCTCATGCTGGATAACATGGAAGGTTCGCAAACTCAGAAGTTCAGAAAATTCTTTTCCTACTGAATGAATTTAATTTAAACTTGGTAGGTTTTTTCCAATTCTTTACCTCTTGAAAATGTTTTGGAAGTTTTAAGAAGCAGAATAACTTAATGTGTGAGAAAATCTTTCTTCGATTAAGTAATAAAATGCATGCCATTTTTATCAGTTTTTCCTAGATTTTATTAACTTTTGTGCTCCTTAGTGCTACAGTAAAAACAAAAGAGGAAAGTCGATCGAAACAGTACAGTAATATATATGTACATAAAAAATGCTGTTGGAAAAGTCATTTTTCACACCACAGCTAGTAAACCTGACAATGCGGACAGAAAAACGATAGTATATCCTGTCCAACTTCATATAATAAATATATTAAATTCATTTTCGATTGAATATATCAAGTGGAAAGTATAATATACCGTCAGGCGAAGACATAAACGTGTGCCACTTCGCTGGAGAGGGCGAGGAGCAGGTGTGTGAGAACCCTAAGGACTACACATGGGCTGTACACATCATGATGGTCTTCTACCTCATCATCGGCAACATCATGCTGCTCAACCTCCTCATCGCCATCTTCACGTAATGATGTGGCAGCAGCCTATAGATATCATAGTCAAGTAATGACGTGGCAACATCCTATACCGATGTTATATAGTCAATTAATGATGTGGCATCAGCCTATACCAATGTTATTGTCAAGTATTAGAATCAACCAACCCTGATTATCTAATTAATAATATCCTAAATATTCAAAGATCTCTAATCACATGAAAATATGGGAAGAAATAGCACAAAGTCAATGCTTAATTATGACGTAATATTGCTGCCCACAAGTTTACTTCTTAATTAAATATGTCTTTCAACATTCATTTAACTACGTAGGTACGTGTTCGACGAAGTGCACGAGAACAGCATGGAGATTTGGAAGTACGAGAGATTTCGGCTGATCAGGGAATACGATTCCAAGCCAGGACTCGTTCCCCCGTTTGTGGTTCTGGAACACATCTACCGGTTCACCAAGTGGTTCTGGAAGTCATACCTGAGGAGACTATAATGATGTTATCTATAAGGAATGATGTGGCAACAGCCTATACCAATGTTATCTTCACGTAATGATGCGGCATCAGCCTATACCGATGTCATAGTCAAGTAATGATGCGGCATCAGCCTATACCGATGTCATAGTCAAGTAATGATGTGGCATCAGCCTATACCGATGTTGCAGTCAAGTAATGATGTGGCATCAGCCTAAACCGATGTTTTCTTCAAGTAATGTGGTAGCTTTAGCCTTTGGCGATATTATAGTCAAGTAATGATGTGGCATCAGCCTATAAAACGATGTTATCGTCAAGTAATGATGCGTAATCAGCCATCCGCGAAGTTCTCTTCACGCCTGGTTGCAGAATCAACCAATCCTGATTATCTAATTCATTACCTCACAACTATTCAAAGATTTTTAAACTCAAGACAATATGGAAAGAAATAGCACGAGATCGACGCTTGCTTATAACATACGATTGCTGCAAACAAGTTTGCTCCTGAATATATGTCGTTAAGCATACACTAACCTACGTAGGTACGTGTTCGACGAAGTGCACGAGAACAGCATGGAGATTTGGAAGTACGAGCGATTTCGGCTGATCAGAGAATACGATTCTAAGCCAGGACTCGTTCCCCCATTTGTGGTTCTGGAACACATCTACCGGTTCACCAAGTGGTTCTGGAAGTCATACCTGAGGAGCAACAAGGAAAATTGTAAGTAATTTTATTTTCTTCGCGCTTACAATAATCCTATATTCGTAACCCTAACACACTATTAACGACTCGTCGAAAAGTTTTTATATTTTGTAACCATATATATTGAATTATTTTGAATCGATTCGTCCTTATCCATTTCAGCAACTCTAACAAGCAAAGAATTTTCTATGTGACAAAAAAAGTATTAAAATGCATAGAAAATTCCACCAACCGATTTAGTTTTTTTATTTTGTCTAAAGTGGAAGACTTCATGACGTCAACACTTCTGACGCTGCGGATTTTCGAGAAGGAATCCTTCATTTCGTTCCTGGCCAAAATCCAGCTCTCCCACGACGCCTCACTGGACCAGCGGGTGAACCGCATCGCTGAGAAGTGGGTGGCAACTGACGTTGTTGTAGATGGTCGGCAGGTGAAAATATTTTACATAGGGTGACTCGAGCCACTGAGAATCGCTGATAAGTGAGTTAACGTTAATTTTAGTTAATAACGATGATTCGCACCAGTGCAAAGCGATGTATACATCATTACACGAGTAAATGAAGGTTATCTATGCTGAGTTTTCAGCTAGCGCCTCCAAGACGATTAATTATAGATCGTTTGCATTCTTGTCCAGAGGGTTTTTAGCATCGTTCAAATTTATGTCGACCTTCACTTTAAATTTTTTCATTTTCTACATTAGTATTTTAGCATCCTATCTCAAGCTTTATTTTTGCCAATATGATTTTCCCGTCAAAGCAAAATTATATTTTCCTAATAACCAAAAATTAATTACAGGATCGACATGATAACTAAATACGTCGAGCAGGAGCAGGAGCTCAGGGAAATGTAAGTACAGACGATAGTCCTATTTATTTGATAAATATTCGATTTAGCGTCTTATATATGAGTTGTTAATGTATATAACTGTGTTAGACATAATACGCTTATATATTTAAACACCTTAGATGAGAGGCGATAATATATATGAACGTCTCGGAACTTTTGGATGTAAATGTTACAAATAAATAAATGAGTGGCTGTTTGATTGAAGAATCCAAACAAAAGTCCTACAACAATATCAGCTACGAATTCATTCCATTTATTGCAGAATTATGTTTGAAAATTACTCTTCATTTAATGTGGTTTGTTATACTGCTTTTGCTTGAGACTTTTACAAACCTTATATTAGGCAAACCTTATACTCTATCCGTTCCAATATCACGTCTATAAGAATCACATGGATAATTATAATTCTTACGTGTTCAACTTTCAAGTGAGGAGGACTTGGAATGGGCGACGCAACAACTGGAATTGGACGAAGACCAAATAGAGGGCAAACGAAGTTCCGATGATTCTTGTCGAGAATCATCACCCGATCGCTCGAAGGAGAGGAGGAAAAAACGCAGTAAATCGCGCCCAGACCAAAAATCTCACCACAAAGACAATGAAGAAATAACAACTAGCAACACAGGTAAAGGGCTTTCAGATTCCAACGAAGAGGACGACAATGAAAATTCCAGAACTAACGCCGTGCCTTTCATGAGCGACCAAGCTCTTCGGAAAATTTCTATCCAGCGGAAAATATCGGTTGGGCGTGGCAGGAATCCGCCTTTGTCGCTGGATACGAACTTACAATCAATTCTGAAGAAAAAACGTGAATCTGTAGCACAGATACGCAGCTCTTTAAAGATGAGCCCTGCAAGAAAAATAACCATCAAGAGTCTGCCCCGTGAAGATAGCCACGACGTAGACGCCGACGATGTTCTTGATGAGGAACTTTCCGAGGAAGACATGGAGAAGAAGTTAGATCATCTCAAGCACCAGGTGAAGGCTGCTTCTCATATAGTTTTACGTCATAAAGAGTAGCACGAGTCTGGAGAAGTTAGGTTATCTCAAGCACCAGGTGAAGGTTGCTCCTCATATAGTTTTACGTCATAAAGAGTAGCATGGGTCTGGAGAAGTTAGATCATGTCAAGCACCAGGCGAAGGTTGCTTCTCATGTAGTTTTACGTCATAAAGAGTAGCATGAGTCTGAAGAAGTTAGATCATCTCAAGCACCAGGTGAAGGTTGCTTCTCATACAGTTTTACGTCATAAAGAGTAGCATGAGTCTGGAGAAGTCTCTTATACNTGAATAATCATACTAGAAGATATTAGGCATCAAATCAGTATTTCATTCAATGAAATTAATTTGTCTTCGGCTTGCGTGCGCACGTGCGAAAATCGTCCCTTTTTAGCGCATTTTCTCATTTATGAAAAAATGCACTATTGCGCTCGCCTGTCCGTCTGTCTATCTGTCTGTCTGTCTGTCCGTCTGTCTGTCCGTCCGTGATTTAATGTTTTCGTCGACGAGAAAATGCGCTCTCTGTCACTCACTGCTGTGAGTACTGAGTTATATTTTTTAATATATATGGCATGTGAATTACCACATTGAATTATCACCGATCAAAATCTTAGAACGTATTGTTTTCAGGTCCTATTATAATATGTATACCAAATTTTTCTATTGTAGATAAACTAGCTTGCCGTTGTGTTCTTGTCGATAATTGTTGGCATGAACGGAAAACATTATATGAATGAATAATCGATGTGTTTTACCCTACAGCTCCACAACACCGCCAGAACCCTGCCATCCACGTCCGCTTCCATGAAGAAGCCAGTTGCTAAGGTTTGGTTTAGATTTAACCCTCTACCGCCTGACATGAGTATTTAACCGGAGCAATATTGTCACAAGCCTATCTTCCCAAAAAGGATACGTTCTAGTGAACGCAAAATGACGCACTGATGGTTGCCACTACATACGACAACTTTGAATGTTGTCTATTGCGAACAAACGTCCTCAGGTTGTTACACTCAATAGTTTACGTATAATTTAAGTTGAAACTTAAGTTCCCGGAGAGTGACATACGGAGGTAGACAGTTAAGTATATCGCTCAGATTTGCCAGATGGTGTTTATTTGGGCGAATTCCACGATTTAGTATTTTTCAATGGCGTAAGCCTTCCAAAATTTATGATGGCGGTGCTTCATTATTGTATTTTACAGAGAACAGACAGAAATAAAAAGTTGAATTCTTGCAAACCCCAACCTACAAATTTACTATTAATATTGAATGGTGGCCCTTTTTAACCTTTTTTGTGCACGTGCATGGCCGTTTTTCAAACCATCTGGCAACCCTGATCACGCTTCTCAAAAGTAGAGAGAAGTTTAGGCAGTGTTTTCAAGTTTGGATACCTCATGATATTTTCGATTGAACTGCAGCTTTCATGATCAGAAAAATGTTCATAAAACTTTGACCAAAAAAATGTTCATAAAACTTTGACCAAAAAATTCTTTGCAATTCCTGCATATGTATATGCTTCGAAACGTCAAAGATAGAGCGATGTGTATGCATGTGATGTACCTGCCTGTGTAAATTTTTGCTTTAGTCGATAGTTTTCCATAATATTTTAATAATATAATCTAATTCCTCACAATAATTTGTTCATAATACCCATAATTTCACCAGAATGTGTCACATCAGCTTGGTGGAGGCTGGGACGGTGAACTGCACTACCCTAGTCGCCCCACGTCAGCGTCTTTACTACGTCAGTCATCAGGTCGTCTCGCCAAGTCCGCGGCCTCTCGTCGGGCTCTGGCTTCACCAAGACAAATTGCAAGTCAAGTCGATGCTTTGAACACAAGAATTGAGTGTCTTACTGCCAATGTCGAGAAATTCCAGGAACTTTTTGAACGTTTCACAAAAAATGTGAATGAATCTAACCTGCAACTCCGGCCCCCGACAGACGGCAGACCAACAACTGACAAGACATCTCTTGGCAAGCTAAAGCAAGAAGAGAATTTAGAATCAGGAGATAAAAATTCGGGAGGGCAAGAAATTAATTCAGGAGAGCAAAAAGTGAACTTAGGAGCACCAGAAACAAATTTAGGAGCACCAGCTTCTTCAGGTAGCGAAAAACTCGAAAACGACGACGTCTCCAGCAGTAAAGAAGTTGGGCTTGAGCGACTAGAACAGAGAAAGATGAATAAAAAAGCGAATAAGAAGTACAATTAATGTAAGTTTTGTATATGGAACTGCCAGTTATTGAGGTACGTTATATAGTACCAAGAATCTTGTGCAAGTGTTCATTTATGCTCGCAGAGATAATGCGAATTTTCAGTGAAGAAAATTTACTTAAATGTAAAAACATTTATCGTCAGTTAAATTCCGAAAATTTGCGCAAACTTTATGACCAGGAAAGTATGATCTTCATACTAACTTTTGGATCAGCTGTACAATCATCAGTGTTGGGTGATTCAGAACCAATTCTATTCGCTAGTTTTTGTCCGAATTTTCTCATTTTTTTACCAAAAATGCGTGAAAAATAGTTCAACAATATACTCAGGAAGCAACTCTCAGGAAATTGTATGTGTCATAGTGTCCAAAATAATGACCCAATTACCCACAGTGCAAGCAGAGAGCGAAAGTAGCACTGACACTCTCTTTGGAATACCAAAGTGGGTGCATCGCTTTTTAAAAATGTCTCACTCATTTCGCTGAGTGAACGTTTCCAAAAAAATGATTTGTGAAATTTACACCCGCTCGAAAATTGCTGTTTCAATGACAAAAATAAAAAATGCGTTCATTTTTCATTTCAATGAAAATTTTTCTTCGATTCTCAATGAAAATTGCTTTTTATTTTATTTCTAAAAAGCCGAACAATATTTTTTTAATGTTACTGTCATTTTTTAAAGGTTTTCAGCTCCACATTTCTCGCTTCAAACACCTTATTTTCTTTAGAATAATAATTAAGGTATCGTGACCCTAGCATTATTTAATAATTAAATTAAAGTATTAAAGTAACTTTTCATCATTGAACCAAAATGAAATTTTTGTTAAATTTATAATAATTATTTCATATTTTCCTGTTTTCCCAAAGTTTTTTGTTTGTAATTTTTTCACCTATAATCTCTCAAACCCCGTGTGAACAGTTATAATTCATTCATTGATTTGTAAGCCGTCATATTCATATATTATAGGTAATGCTATATATGTTAATGTTATATATATACCATATATTAAAGGTAATGCCCAACTTTGGCAGAGCATAAAATTTTAGAGCATTTTTTCACTTAAAAATTTATCCACAAGTTCATAAGAAAAATTTAATTTATAAGGTACAGGTTTGAAGCCGAGGAAAACATGAAAAGCATTTAATTTATCTTTTTTGGTAACTTGATATTCGTATTCTAAATTTTTCCAGTTAAATTTCACTCCAATTTCCCTGTCGGATTCCAATTGCTTATTAAACTTTAATAATGCCAGCAATATTTTTTTTACTTATTATTTTAGGAGGTAATTTGACAATGGTCCTATTAATAGGAGTCCCTGAAATATGTAAATACATTTATTTTTTATCCGTCAGTTCAGGTTTGTTTTGAATTTTAATTAGATTAAAAGTCGTGTAATTTTCATGGTGACATGACAGAGTATTGAATAATATCCAATAAATGAAAGAGTACAAAAGTTAACTTCCGTTTCACTAAACAGAACCTTCGGTGAACTGAATATCGACCAAATCTGCAGCTATGTATACCATCAACTCATTAATTACACCGACAACTTCTGCATCCATAATGCATGCATGTGCCATTTGCGTTTTTTCCATTACTTCCTACATCCACGTTGACATTTCCTTCATAGCGTCTGCAATGGCAAAACCTGCTATAATTTCCTCACTAGATTAATATTTTCTTTCGGACAAAACTACCTAGTTTATGCAATATCGTCGGGGCCAGCAGCGCTTCAGGTAAATTTCTCGTTGTTCATCATTTTTCATCCCTAATCAGCTGCCCAGGCACGATGCCTTGGGAGTCTGCTGAGGTCACTGAGGTGCTACTGCGGCCGTTGAGGCACTACTGAGGCCATTGATACGCCTTAGTAGGGCCACTGAGACGGTACTGAGGCCACTGAGATATGCTAATGATGTCACGAGGCGTTACTGAAGTCGCTTATCGAGGTGCTACTGAGGCTACTGAGATCCTAATAATGTCACTGAGGCGTTACTAAAGTCGCTGAGGCACTACTGAGGTCACTGAGGCGCTACTGAGGTCACTGAGGCGCTACTGTGGCTACTGAGGTCACGCAAGAAGCAGTTCAGCAAGCCACAATTTACCGCAGCCTTTGTGGCTCTGACTGCTGCGTGTTGGCGCTTCGCATGCTGGGCGGGTAAGCCGCCGCTCAGTTGCTGTATCGACCTCGGCCTCTCACGCGGCACTGCTGTGGCTTGCTTTCATTGTTGCTGTCAATAATAACTTTCTAACCAACAAAAGATCTGGATCGTAATTAAATTGTAATTAGTTCTTCAAAAATAAATAGCAAGTTTTATTTAAGTAGGAAGTTTTGAATTGCAAGTTTAACACGTTGGCGACAGAGGTCAGTGTCCTGTAAGTGAAGATTAGCCGCTGTTCGGCGTTCGTACCGTGAACTCCTTAACAACAACACCGATGCGTTGCTAAGGAACTATCCGCCGATGGCTGGGGTGTTGTCCAGTGATCTTTGTAGACATTTCACGAAAAAACTTTTTCAAATCAACATTTCAATTTTATATGCTTTTATATATTTTATATATGAGTTCTAAAAAACATTGACGTTTTGACTAGCGTTGCCGTGTGAAGAGTTTCAGAAATTTAAGATATCTACTTTTGCTCTAGTAACGAGGGTCAATGAGCAAAAATAAGCTTAATGACCATTTATTTTATGAATGAGCACGTTGGGCTTTGTTTAATATTTATAACCCTCATAAATCTTTAGATGAAAATACATTGCTATATAAGACTGGTACGCCAATAAGCAGCAATGTCTCGTAATACGAGTGCAAGTGAGAAAGTGGCAACTTCTTTGCCTACCACTGCTTCCTTAGCAAGACATATTAATAACAAAAATTCGAGACAACAAACTTTCAAAAGAACAGAAAGTTGCCTAAGCGACATGTTGGTCAAATCGCGACCACCGAAACTTGGGCCTCAGAATGCAAGAAAGCGGCTCAACAAAAGTCAAAGTTCCCCTGGCTTCAAATGCCTTCCGATTCTTAACGATGTACTTGACCGCCCTCAGGTAAAAGCCGCGTGGGAAAACAATAATGAAAAATATAAACAAAAAGAAGCCAAAGCTATGAATTTGTCTCAGAAAACTGTCATTGAAATAGAAAAAAATAAGAAAGTAACCAAGAACCCCGATAATGTTAGATTTAAAAGGCCAATCGGTAACCAAATCATACGCTTATCATTGACTCCGAAACTGGTCCCGCTCTCCTCCAGCACCGCAAAAACAAGTTCAAACAACGTGTATCTTGAAAGTCTGAACTCTACTGGAGAACAAGTTTCTAAACCTCATTTACGTTCTTCGGGTTTTCCAACAAAAACCGTTGTGAATGAAACGACCAACGAAGCACATGAAAGTTCTGAATTGACCATTGATGAGAGAGTTGCGCCAACTTCGAACGTTTTAGTTTCAAGGTCTCTCATTATCCAAAAAATGATTAATAATGCTGCTGTTTTATCATTCGCTGAGGCCGATGCAACGGTAGAAACCAATGCATTTTTAGGGAATAAAACGGAAGAAAAATATAGTCACAAAATGAAACAAGTTGATAATGCGAACATGGTAGATTCTGAAATTTGTTTAGACTCGTTTCATACTATCGGCATAAACGCCAAATCACGTGAAGAAAATGTCCCAATCGTCAAGCAACAATATGTTACACCTGCAAGGTGCGCTCCGAAAGACACGATTCCATGCCAAATCATACCGGCAGCTCCAAACGAAGAAGAAGACGAGGATGAAGAAGCATCCAATAGTTTTGGTCAGTATAGCAAATATCCAGCACGTTTCCTAACTTACTCCGATCAAGAGCAAAGAAAAAGAACGCTTAGAAAGCAGTATCGTTTCACCGGCTACCGACCACGCGGGAAGAATTCATTTGTTCCATTCAAAAACATGTTTACTAAACCATCACAAGAGCATGCGATTGACGATCACGCAGATATCGGGATTGACGCGCGTGGAAATATCGTGGAGGATAAAATGGCTACTTTGTCCATAAAAGATCTGAGAACCATCGAATCTACCCGACAGATACTGAAAAAGGAGATACACGGGAGGAAAAAGTCGTCATCTCATAAAAAAGTCCCGTTAAGTATTTTCATCACGCCAAAGCCAGATTGTTCCTCAAATGTAACCGAACGAGATATTTTGGACACAATTAGCAGCGCAGAAAATGTGAACGAAACTCATATCGGTATTAATTCTTCACGCCAAATTGACGTGACCAGTGATCACTTGTACGAATATGAAAATGCAATCTCGATGTGTAAAGAAAGTGTTTTCCCCCCAAGAACTGTCAACAAACGAAAGTCAGTTGTTGAGATTAGCACTCAAGTATCACTTGCTAGTCCTGTGCACAGCGACGTCGAAACCTTACCAGCTGACATTTTGGAAACCGCTAGCAGGCATTCCAAATCGATCGAACTCCCCGAGTCCAGTGGCCCGAAATCTGCATACGTGCATGACCTGGAGGGACCTTCACGTGATGCAACCACGGAAAAACGTTCCCCAACAGAAGCAAATGATTTTTCGACAAATAAAAAGTTCGTTGATTGCGGTTTTCGATCTATAACGGCGAAGCCAGCCTTCAAGCATTGTAAATCATTTCCGGTTCTCGTCACAAAAAGCAGGTTAGACAAATGTCGAGAAACGCATATACAACAAAATTTTGTGCAATCCCATAAATAATTCAGAGAATTTTAATACAACAATAACTTCGAATGCAATATATTAGCTAATGTTTCACCAAGTATCCGTCACCAAGTTGTTTTTATTAGTCCCATTATAGAACATACTAAATTCTGTCAAGCTATCGAGGCGATGAATAAGTCCTTTGTCAGTTCCCTCATGCACTCATTTCATCAGAGCTAATAGCAGACGCTCGTCAGTCGTCAGCGGGACACCAGCATGGGTAGGGGCTACGTCCCCCGTGACAACTGACAAACGACCTCATAAAAGAAGTGAGTGCATATTATTTCGGTTCATTTTTAAAGACCTTCTTCCGGTAATATTGGTTATCTAAAGATTTCTATAGGAATATTTAATTAATACTCAGAAGCATTACGCCATGACATGATTCCAGTAAACTCGCTTATGTTTTAAACTACGATTTACTCCAGCCTAGTAAGCGTTGTTGATTCTAACATGACTAGCTCTGCAACGTTAATGATGTGAGTGTGAGGCGCAATCGTGGAACAACTCACACACAATCATGTTATTGAAAATAAATCATATACTCTTGAATTTCAAAGGCAGAAGAGGTAACTGGTCTCACTGATATTTCAGATCTAGTTCGAAAAAAGTCGGAAATGCAGCACGTGTGTTCGACGGCGGTTTACTTGCCAGACGAGGTACTACACAATAACATTTTCCTGCTTCCTATTCAATATAATTACTACTATTAACGCAATTCGCTTGAATATTTTTTATATATTAAAAGTTAAAACTCTACTTAAGTCACAGACGCGATGCAAACAATTTTTCTTACCTAAATCACTGCAGGTGCACACAACTATTTTAAACACTTGCATCGCTGTTGCTCACTTTGAATTTTAAATAAAATAAACTAGTCAGAATTTTAATTATTAATCCTGAAATTTTCGTTAAAGGGATGTCTCGCTGGAGTCCAAGAAGCTCTCACGCTTCAGGCAAAGCTGGCAGCTTCGAACGTCACCGTTGATACTGCCACTCTGCTTAGGTTGGTGAACATAATTACATAATGTATATTCCGTAAGTGGTATACAATGTAATATAAATATTCTAGTAACTGACAAAAATTGATTATTATTTCTTAGTACAAATAGCAGTATCGTTCCAGGGGAATCCTGACTCCACCTCAGTATCGCCAACTCAGCTGTTGTCCAGTGTTGAAGCTCTACGCTGGATGTTAAGGCGCTGATCCCGACGCAACTTGACCGATCATACAGTGCTCTGTGACTGCCATTTGTCTACACGCATTGAAATACCTTGCATTAAAAGATCAAAACAAAATTGATGCAATGTCTTCATATCCTCACGAAAAATTCCTCCATTTGAGCAACCAATAAACACACTGTAGGCGTCTTAAGGTGCCTGTACACGGGGACAGTACTGGCCGCCAGTTGATCTGCCGCTTGAAGTGTCCATGCTACTGGCCTCGTGTATAGGAGTTCAGCTGCTACAGTGATAAGCTTCCTTGCCGGATAGTCACCAAGCGGCCAATATTTGCCAAATATACCTGCCGCCTGCACTGTCCCCGTGTTCAAGCACCTTTAGCTACAGTAATAACGGTGTCAGCGTTAAATTGGCCGAATTTAGCGTGTCGCTGATTCTAGACATCCAACAATTCTTAAAGTTTAATGTTTCTAACCTGCAATTAAGTGTTCCGATTTTGAAATTCTGAACTACCCTGCCAGCTCGTCGATTAATACCAACTGTCACCGGAGGGTTATCGAACAATCAACTCACAGCTTCAAACTTGGGCATTCTTTAACAGTAACCACTGTGCTACTCTATTGTTTAATATTGCATTTAATTATTCTTTTTCATCAAAATAAATGTACTGAAAGCAAAATTACATGAGTATATGTTATATAATTTCGAATTTATTCCATTACCATGAAGTATAGTATTCGGCATTTATGGACTGCACATCTAGTAAGGATTTTAAAGACGTTTTAAAAAGTACTCGATCGACAATTCTACGGGCTCGCCAGCGGACTCGCCTGCGGACTCGCGCAACTGGGAAATTTAAAATAGATTTTTAAAAAATCTCTGGTCTGCCATTTTGCCGCCATGAAGATGAAGGTTCAGGAGTTCTTTTGGCAAAATTTATTGATATGTCATATGGCAGCTTGAAATATCAACAAAGAGTAAGACATTTTGACCTAGTGTTTAAATTGATCATATTGATGAGCTGAGCCTGAGTGGCTTGAATTGGTTGATTATAAATTTTAAACCTGAGAGTGAGGCTGGGCAGTGGGCATTTTAGCAAAGAATAATTTTATAGATAGCACTTTTCGATATTCTGCAGTGTGGGAAATAACTGGGAATATCGTCGGTGAGCGACGAGAAGGGACCAACGACCGTTAATTTGCTGGGAAACTGCCACATAGCAGTTCATTTATAATTTACCACTCTGATTTATAGTACTCCCCTGATAGAGTTCAAAATTTATTCAACATCTAGGTATACCTATGAAATTATGAAGTGGTGATGCTGGTATCCATGATACTTCAATTAGCCTTATAAATAGCATAGTGGGTTTACTGGGTTAGTGGCAAAGGCAAACTGGAGATTCTTCAGCATCAGTTAATTTTTAATTTGCTCATTTAGCCTAGGTAGACTTAGATTGTTAGATTTGAAGCAATAGCTAGGTATCTTGAATTGAGTAGGTAGGGTCAGTTTAACATAGTGGCAAAGAAGAGTTTTTTTAGACTTCCTCAAGTTCAATTTTGAGTACCTAGTATTGCTAGTAACCTAGGTAGGTCTACTAGGCTATAACTTAATAAACTTATAACTATTAAGTAGACCGCTGACCAGTGACTTGTAAAATAGGGTAAATGCGGTATATTCCAACACATTAAGGACGTAGCAAAAAATGTATTGAGTAGGTAGGGTCAGTTTAACATAGTGGCAAGAGATTCTTCAGCATCAGTTAATTTTTAATTTGCTCATTTAGTCTACTTAGATTGTTAGATTTGAAGCAATATCTTGACTTGAGTAGGTCAGTTTAACATAGTGGCAAAGCAGAGTTTTTTAGACTCCCTCAAGTTCAATTTTGAGTAGGCCTACTATAACTATTAAGTAGACTGCTGACCAGTAAAGTAGGGTAAACGCAGTATATTCAGACACATTAAGGAGTAAGGACGTAGCAAAAAATGAATGGCTATAAGAAAATCTCAGTAGCCTATGCACACTACACACGTCACTCTTGAAACACGGCACTATGCGCCAGCAACAATGAAACGGCACGAAGGCACAAACTGTTGCCATATTTATTTAAAGCCTTTAGAATGCAAACCTACCAAATCCATATATTCCGATGCTGTGTGACTAAATTTGGCGTTTTGTGAGACCAATTCTGGCCGCTCTTCAAACTCAACTAATTCTTAATACTGACCCTCATGTGTTTGAATAAGGATTGCTTTGTGAGCTGTAGCTATTGGAAATGGAATACAACACAGCTGTGAATTAGAACACTACTTAATTAGGCTTTTAATTAAGAGATATAAGGAATTTTTTTTTTTTTGTGTCTAATTCCAAGCTGTGTTGGAATTAGTTTGTGTCGAAAACCATCTCTTAACTTAATCATCTATTAATATATTTACCACTTGAAATCAGCAAATACAAGTATACTTAAAGGATTCCTAATATATTCAGACTTATTTAAAAGTCAAACCATAATATTCTTTCTACACAGTTTATCACTATTAGGTAGAGCAATGTTTATGATCAACTTTGACACGTTTTTGAATGTTCTCACTGGGTGACATGCACTCTCTCTTTGGATCTTAACATTTTCCCACCAGACGGCCCAGACCTAGTGTTTTGGCAATATTATTGTGCGCAATAGTATGACGTCACTATTTCAACCATCAATGAATGCATGGAACCAAGACAAAGCTTAATATAAAGAAAAAAGTTGAGAAGTGTCTGAATTACCCACAATGTTGGAATATACCGCGTTTACTCTACATAGTGGCAAAGCAGAGAGTTTTTTAGACTCTCCCTCAAGTTCATTTTTGAGTCCTATAAGTAGACGGTAGACCAGTAAAGTATCCTGGATACCAGCATTATCATACTTAAGAAATTGTTTAAATCTTGAGTAAATGAGGGAATTAAAAATGAACTGATTCTAAAAAAGCTCTGGTTTGCCACTATGTTACTCTAGCCTATCATGGATGATGGATACCAGCATTATCATAAAGAAATCAGTTATTGGTTTGAATAGGGTAAACACACCATATTCTGACACTTGGTAATTCTGACACCCCTTAACTTTTTCCTTTATATTAAGCTTGGTTTTAGTTCCACGCATGCAGAGATGGTTGAAATAGTGATGTCATACCTACCATTGCGCTCGAGATTTCCGCAAAACAGTAGCCTGTCATTAGGTCTAGTGGAAAATGTTAGGATCCGCAGAGCAAAAGTCCAAGTTAGCTAGTGAGAACATTGAAACTCGTATGAAAGTTGATAGTTGACCTTGCTTTACTAAATAGTGATGAACTGTTTGTGTAGAAAAAATATTGTGGTTTGAGACTTTAAAACAAGGCTGTGAATTTATTAGGAATCCTTTAAGTATACTTGTATTTGCTGATTTTAAGTGGTAAATACCTAAATTAATAGATGATTGACTTAAGAGAGGGTTTTAGACACATGAAACGACAGGGGTCTAATTCTGACAGTCAGACAGTCAGAGTTATGATTTTGAAGCGCTGTCGGAATTTGTCTCACAATGAGCCGCATTTAGTTACACGCAGTGTTGGAATTCAGCAATTTTGTAGATTTGAATTCCAAAGGCTTTTAAATAAATATGGAAACAGTTTGTGACATTTCATCATTGCTGGTTCATAGTGTGGTGTTTTGAGTGACTTAAACCAATTGGAACTCGAGTTGCGCCATACAGTGATCTATTTATAGCCATTTATTTCTTGCTACGTCCTTGAGGTGTTGGAATATGGTGTTTACCCTATTCAGTATACGAGGAAATTAAAAATGAACTGATTCTGAAAAATCTCTGGTTTGCCACTATGGGTCAGTAGGATACTGCTGGTATCCATAGACCATAATACTTCACTGGTCTACTCACTGTACCATGAGGCTTTGATAACACATCTAGTAAGGATTTTAAAGACGTTTTAAAAAGTACTCGATCGACAATTCTACGGGCTCGCCAGCGGACTCGCCTGCGGACTCGCGCAACTGGGTCACTCATAATTCCTTAAATACTTAATGGGTCTGTATGAATTTTAGAATGTGAGTACTAATTATCGATACGCTGCCGCAGGAATTATTACAGATTTTTGCATGAATCATTTCCTAACCTAACCTAACCCAACTTAACCTAACCTAACCTAATAATCAGTCATGTAAAAAATCTGTAATAATTTCTGCGGCAGCGTATCGATAATTAATACTCACATTCCAAAATTCATATAGATCCGTTAAGTATTGAAGGAATTATGAGTGGCCCAGTTGCTTAAAAAATACGTTTATTGGTTTTAATTAAAAAAATAAATATAAAAATCTAAAATAATTCCTGTGGCAGCGTATCGATAATTAATACTCACATTCCAAAATTCATACAGATCCGTTGAGTATTTAAGAAATTATGAGTTGAGTGGCCCAGTTGCGCGAGTCCGCAGGCGAGTCCGCTGGCGAGTCCGTAGAATTGTCGATTGAGTTTAAAAAGTGCTCCAGAAATAAATTTTTGAATATAAACGAAGATAGAACTGAATTTACACCCTGTTCAAACATTTTCGCAACAAATAACGCTTATATTGGCATTAATTGAGCTGTGGCCTCTATGATTGATGGATAAATACGATTTTATCGGTATATTTATTTCACATGTACTCAAAGTAAACCGTAGGAATCATTTCAATATTTTAATATTAATAATTTGTATTATGGATTTAACTTCTAACGCAAGTTAAATGGTATAGAAAAATTTTTATTGTTCATGATATTTAGAATTCAGATCTATAGAAAATAACTCCCGTTCGGTGCAGCAACATCGGCGTAGATCGTGGCATCGTGCTGTTTCCTTGAATCGTTTGCTTTCGTGGATAGTCGTTGGTGTCGCAGTAGTTCAACCGTTCATCATGTCTAAGCGAGGTTAGTAACACTGTAACATTAATACTCCTAAGTATTGTAGGTAATGCCGTAATGTTATATATTAAGAATTTATTTGGAGATGATCAACGTTTAATAGTGAATAAGCCTTGCAGATGTTCCAATAATGCCATAGGCCTAGCCGCCTAGGGCAAAGGATTATTTTTTGTTACCCTTCCTCAACTTCAGTTTTGACTCCTACCTATAGTATACCTAACTAACCTAAGTTGGCCAGTAAGAATCTTGAATACAGTTTTGGCATACATAATTAATCTATTAAATTTTTGAGTGGAAGATGAAATTTGAAATAAAACGATTTTTAAAAAATCTCTGGTCTGCCATTTTGCCGCCATGAAGATGAAGGTTCAGGAGTTCTTTTGGCAAAATTTATTGATATGGCAGCTTGAAATATCAACATAGAGTAAAACATTTTGACTTAGTGATTAAATTGATCATATTGATGAGCTGAGCCTGAGTGGCTTGAATTGGTTGATTATAAATTTTAAACCTGAGTCAGGCTGGGCATTTTAGCAAAAAATAATTTTATAGGCTAGATAGGTGAAATTGAAGCAATTACATAAAAATTCAACCCCAAATAAATTCAGGTATCTCGCCTAGCAGTTCATTTATACTCCCCTGATAGATGTCTCTTATACACATCTAGATGTGTATAAGAGACAGATGCAACCACGGAAAAACGTTCCCCAACAGAAGCAAATGATTTTTCGACAAATAAAAAGTTCGTTGATTGCGGTTTTCGATCTATAACGGCGAAGCCAGCCTTCAAGCATTGTAAATCATTTCCGGTTCTCGTCACAAAAAGCAGGTTAGACAAATGTCCAGAAGCGCATATACAACAAAATTTTGTGCAATCCCATAAATAATTTAGAGAATTTTAATACAACAATAACTTCGAATGCAATATATTAGCTAATGTTTCACCAAGTATCCGTCACCAAGTTGTTTTTATTAGTCCCATTATAGAACATACTAAATTCTGTCAAGCTATCGAGGCGATGAATAAGTCCTTTGTCAGTTCCCTCATGCACTCATTTCATCAGAGCTAATAGCAGACGCTCGTCAGTCGTCAGCGGGACACCAGCATGGGTAGGGGCTACGTCCCCCGTGACAACTGACAAACGACCTCATAAAAGAAGTGAGTGCNTGTCTCTCTCGTGCGGGCGGCCGACGTCCCGTGTAAGCGACCTCTTGTTCAAGTGTCTTAGTTTCTGTTGCTTTTCACCTGTCTCTCCTTGTCACTTCGTCTCTTTGAGATGCTAACGCTGCTTCTTTTGAGCCAGCTTCAACGGGCTGGACATCTGAGACCTTCTGCCCCTTGTGGGTGATGAATAATTGAGACCTTCCACCTTTATGGTGATGTTCATCTTGACTTTCGGTGTGAGATAGCTAAATAGCTGAAGCGCTAGTAAACATTTGGCCACTAAACTAACTTGAGTTGTGCCATACAGTGATCTATTTATAGCCGTTTATTTCTTGCTACGTCCTTGAGGTGTTGGAATATGGTGTTTACCCAATTCAGTAAATGAGGAAATTAAAAATGAACAGATTCTGAAAAATTTCTGGTTTGCCACTATGGGTCAGTAGGATACTGCTGGTATCCATAGACCATAATACTTTACTGGTCTACTCACTGTACCATGAGGCTTTGATAACACAAGAGTTGCTACTTGACTCTTTATCAGATTCTGTTGTGCTGTCACTGCTGTGCTTAACTCATTGCTTGTTGATAACATTTTAAACTAAAATAGTGGTCAGAATTTTAATTTTTATGCTGTGTTTGTTTATAACCTAGTAACAATTTACAAAGCTGGTTTGGCTTGTATACTTTATACTGCTGGATAAATATTCCAGGTTCAGTTTTGTGCATTAAATAAAAGATTCTATTGGAGGCTGCCATCAACTCAGTGCTGACTCCAATCAGGATTAGAATTTTCCTACTTTTTGCTGAAATCTTGCAGCTTCAATGTGACAAATTTTTTATACATCTGAAATCATGCGGCCCGATCGTGCATTTTTGTTAACAATTATAGGCTATAAGAGGTAATTCATCTGGCAGAAATCTCATAGATCATTTTCCTGGTGGTCAGAATATTGTGGGCAAAAATTGGCAATTTTCCATAATTTTGACTAGAGAAATTGTTAAAGGGCAATAAGAAAGTTCTGACAGCAAGCACTGGCATTTTAGTCTTTAGTGGTAGGCTGCTGCCCAATTTTCCAGGCTAGAGTGGCATTGTATTGATGTTGATTTGTTATTTTATTTTGACAAATTAAGAAGCAAAAAATATATTACCTTGAATGTTGATTGTAAAATGCTGTGATATTTGACTAAGATTTATATAAATTCAAGTTCCAATTTTATATATTGTTATACAAAATTTGCTTTGATGACAGTCTGGCCCCTAACACAAATAATGGGAAAATTGAGTTGAAGCCACTTATAAGGGTAACAAAAAAATATTCTTGCAAAGAATTTCACCAATTTGCTTGATTTTTTTGTAATCTTAAAGAAGATATGCACATTTTTTGCCCCCTATTTTTTTGAAAATCCCCTGCAAAATGATTTTTCCCCAAAATTCTGTCCAATATTATCTGACTGATGGCTGATGCTGGCTCAATTGCTTGCTTCTAAAATGGCTATAAATTTGAAGTGTTGGTCTAATTTTTACTTTGAAGATCTATCTGATATGAACTCTAAAATATTTAAATTTCCCAATTCATTACCAATCAAAAAAAAATCTTGAACAATTTGAAATAAAAAATTGTGGGTATAAGCAATGGCTTCATGGATAACCAAGAGAAATTGCCAGTCTTCTCAATTCTTGTTTAAGCTAATGAGCAAGGGCCATAGGAACGGTTGAGATAGTACAAAGTGAATTATTTTCTCTCCTGACTTACTATTCATTACCCTTCAAAAACTTCACCCTCAAATATGTGGCAATACTGACTTTTTTAGATTATTTCTTTTGGATAACTATGAGTAGACTTGTAAAGTATTGTGGATACCAGCATTATTGAATAAAATTAACTAGATCGGTGAATTTGATGGTTTCTGAAAAAAACTCGTTAATTTGATGGTTTCTGGAAAACCATTTGCTTGATTTTGCGTTCCTATATAAAATTATTGTAAAGTACTCTTAGAGAAGAGATATCAATGATTAAATATTTAATTTATCAACCAATTCCACTCTGGAATGTGAAGCATCCTCATCATTGAGCATTTAAAAAAAAATATATTGGTAAAAAATGATCAAATATCTCAAGAAATTGATTTGCACTAGGAAATTAACTCAAAATATGTATACATCTGCCCTCTGTAAAAAATGCTTCAGATTCTTATACACAATAATATTCAGGCTTGTATTGCAGGCCATCTTTAAGTAGAAAACAAATTTATGCCAAATCAATGAAAGCAATTTTTTTGCTTAAGCAACCTGTTGGGTCCCAGAAAACCCCACTTGGAAAATTTCTCTAGAGTGCATTGTAGGTTTAATAATATGCGTTTAAAAATTACTTTTTAAAGACAACACTTCCAAAGAATCCAGTGTCTCCAATCTTACAAATGTACAATGAATTTCTCATTAATAGATCATTTTCCTGGTGGTCAGAATATTGTGGGCAAAAATTGGCAATTTTCCATAATTTTGACTAGAGAAATTGTTAAAGGGCAATAAGAAAGTTCTGACAGCAAGCACTGGCATTTTAGTCTTTAGTGGTAGGCTGCTGCCCAATTTTCCAGGCTAGAGTGGCATTGTATTGATGTTGATTTGTATTTTATTTTGTCAAATTATTAAGCAAAAAATATATTACCTTGAATGTTGATTGTAAAATGCTGTGATATTTGACTAAGATGTATATAAATTCAAGTTCCAATTTTATATATTGTTATACAAAATTTGCTTTGATGACAGTCTGGCCCCTAACACAAATAATGGGAAAATTGAGTTGAAGCCACTTATAAGGGTAACAAAAAAATATTCTTGCAAAGAATTTCACCAATTTGCTTGATTTTTTTGTAATCTTAAAGAAGATATGCACATTTTTTGCCCCCTATTTTTTTGAAAATCCCCTGCAAAATGATTTTTCCCCAAAATTCTGTCCAATATTATCTGACTGATGGCTGATGCTGGCTCAATTGCTTGCTTCTAAAATGGCTATAAATTTGAAGTGTTGGTCTAATTTTTACTTTGAAGATCTATCTGATATGAACTCTAAAATATTTAAATTTCCCAATTCATTACCAATCAAAAAAAAATCTTGAACAATTTGAAATAAAAAATTGTGGGTATAAGCAATGGCTTCATGGATAACCAAGAGAAATTGCCAGTCTTCTCAATTCTTGTTTAAGCTAATGAGCAAGGGCCATAGGAATGGTTGAGATAGTACAAAGTGAATTATTTTCTCTCGTGACTTACTATTCATTACCCTTCAAACACTTCACCCTCAAACATGTGGCAATGCTGACTTTTTTTAGACTATTTCTTTTGGATAACTATGAGTAGACTTGTAAAGTATTGTGGATACCAGCATTATTGAATAAAATTAACTAGATCGGTGAATTTGATGGTTTCTGAAAAAAACTCGTTAATTTGATGGTTTCTGGAAAACCATTTGCTTGATTTTGCGTTCCTATATAAAATTATTGTAAAGTACTCTTAGAGAAGAGATATCAATGATTAAATATTTAATTTATCAACCAATTCCACTCTGGAATGTGAAGCATCCTCATCATTGAGCATTTAAAAAAAAATATATTGGTAAAAAATGATCAAATATCTCAAGAAATTGATTTGCACTAGGAAATTAACTCAAAATATGTATACATCTGCCCTCTGTAAAAAATGCTTCAGATTCTTATACACAATAATATTCAGGCTTGTATTGCAGGCCATCTTTAAGTAGAAAACAAATTTATGCCAAATCAATGAAAGCAATTTTTTTTGCTTAAGCAACCGGTTGGGTCCCAGAAAACCCCACCTGGAAAATTTCCCTAGAGTGCATTGTAGGTTTAAAAATGATACGGTTCTAGAGGATTTCAGTTATTTTAACTACCAGCCTTTGCTAAGTATCTGTGTAAATATAATGAGCTGTATCTGTGTAAATATAATGAGCTGTGGCATGCAAATTGAATATTTTTTACCAAATAATTCATCATGGCGCTAACAAGCTTCACTTCACAGGAAGAGGAGGAGCAGCAGGAGGCAAGTTCCGAGTGACTCTTGGTCTGCCAGTTGGTGCCGTCGTCAACTGTGCTGATAACACAGGTCTGACTCTAGGATATTTGTTTTACTTCTAGTGATTATGCACTTTTTGTTATAATTTTATATTATGTTGATATACATCAAATTGAAAATAACGGTGAGACATATGTGCAAATTTAATTTAGGTCAAATGGTGAAACGTGTGTAAACTGAATGCAAACTGTGAAAGGTTGCAATTCTATTGCTCTTGTAAACCAACCCATAAAATAATTGTTTTAATTTATATTTCCATGTGCATGTCAGTGCTTTGCAGCTGAGAACTTCTCAGATATGATGATCAAAGCTAAGAATCTAGAATAAATACTTTCCTTTATGAAGTTTGGATCACTCTCAAGGGACCTAGAACAAGCGGAATATTTCAGTGATTGTAAGAGATTTATTCTCCTATTCATAATTAGTAAATAGCGTGATGAAAAAAATCATTGTTGTCATACGTGCAGGAGCTAAGAACTTGTACGTGATCAGCGTGAAGGGCCGCAAAGGTCGCCTGAACAGACTACCCGCCGCCAGTGTGGGCGATATTATTGCTGCCACGGTGAAGAAAGGCAAACCTGAGCTAAGGAAGAAAGTGCATCCCGCCGTCATCATCAGACAGAGGAAGATGTTCAGGAGGAAGGATGGCACATTCATCAACTTCGAAGATAATGCTGGTGTTATTGTCAACGTTAAAGGAGAAATGAAGGGTGAGCGAAGGATATTAATTGTCTTTACGTCAACGATAAGTCGATAACATTTGTTTTCAACAACCAGCAAGTTCTTATAATGATTTTAGAATTTATTGCACGTTACTTCGTTCTACACGATGATTTGCTAACTCAGGTGCTCATTGAGTCTCGTTATCATAATCATCATAACTCATTCATTGAGTTATGATGCTCGAGAGCGAGGATATCAGGTGCAGTTATGCTGAACGTATGGATCAAAAATCAAAAAATCTAATTTTCTTGAATGCGATGTGAAAATTTAAAATGCATATCATAGTTGTTGGACCCGGATCACGCCGTGCTAGTAGGTGCTCCCGATTTTGAGTAATGTGCAATAATTAATTTTATATTTCCTAATTATCTCAATTCCATTGAAAATATCTAGTGTATTCTTCCACAAAGCGCCAGAATTAATTATATTTTTGCTGGTCGTCGTGTTGAAGAAAATTAATAGCAGGATCTCACAAGCTTGCTTCTCTGCTAGCTTTAAAGTCTTGGTACATTTCTGTTCCAAATTAAGTTTAACTTGCGATTGCAGTATGCAATAGTGCGGAGTATGCTGTAATATTTTGTTTATTTATTTGTATTTAATTTTTTTATTGTGGCTTGAACCTTCCACAAAGCGCCGAGGCAGATTTAATCTGCTTCGGTCGTCGTGTTGAAGGAGATTGAAAGCGGAATCTCACGAGTCTACTCCTGTGTAGATTTTTAACAATTTCGCTACAGTACTTGACATTTATGGTCTATTGTCGTGTGCACTCGCTTTCTTCAATGTTTTCTGCTTAGAAGATTTCAATGAAGTTCTTAAGATTCGAAAAATAAAGCTCCCATACTAAAAATTAATTTCAGTATATAATATATGTATATTGAACAATGCAACACCTATTCTTCCTTATATTTTTTGTGAATTTTAAGTTTGCTCAATTATTAGTGCGCTGAATTTCTGTTTTTACGGTTACATCTACCATTCGTGTATGAAAGAAGTCTTCCATAAGAGCACATTTGGCCTTATTTACTGACGCATTTTGTTCTTGTGCAGGCTCAGCCATCACGGGACCCGTCGCCAAGGAATGCGCTGACCTGTGGCCCAGGATTGCCTCCAACGCCAGCTCCATTGCTTAATAAACTTCGGCGCTGATGTGATCTTTTCGAATATTATTTCCCTTACCCTCAACTGACTGGACTCGAAGGTAATTCTAGAGCCACTTTGAGCAATCGTCGGTGCTGTTTATTTCGTAACGGGTAATTTCGAGAATCAATCTTGACTCGTTTTCTGATTCAGCTACACGATAGAGGGCTCAAGTCTCTAGAATTGCTTGCATTCCGGAAGACCATCGAGAACCGCAATGGGAAGATGGTCTCGTCTTGCATTGAAAGCTGTTGCACGTTATCTTAAAACTCAAACTTACTGATTCACGCTTCATCTCGATTCGATTTTTGTACAGCTTTCCATGCTTGATAGTCCTCTTTCCATTCAGTTCTGGGTTCTACGGACTGCAGGTAAGTGAAATTACGTGTAACGTGTGGTGCCCAAGTAAAAATCTGTGATAAAATGTACCTTATCCATGAATTCGACTTTTTTTGGACCCTCGGCGAAGAAGTTGATCTGATTGTCAAACGAAGAAGCTATTGTTCGTCCAAGGCCATGATGAAGGTGCAGCTTATGCAGAAAACAGAACCTGATGTAGGCTGGCAGTTCTTAGCAGATTCCTGCTGAAAATATTCTGCTGAATGCAAGCCTTTGGTGGAGCTTGGCGGCACTTAAAGTTCCAGAATATTTTTCGGTACCGCAAATGCATGGAGAGATTTTGAAATATTCGACCTCGTTGTCGTTAGCCTCGAGGAATAGATTGGCTGTTAATGCTTTACTTGAAATTTTATCGTATGCGACCGAATATTAGAGTCGGTTTATAAACGTTAAATTCTGCAATGTTCTTTAATATGTATGGTTTTGCTGTCGAGTTATAAAGGAGCATTGATCAATTATTTTAGGGAGTTAGCGTCTTGGTTCAAATTGATGTAGACTTTCTATTTCAATGATTTGTGTTCACTCCTCTCGTTGCAATTCCAGCCGTCAATCAGATATTGAAAATGAAACGTGCTCACGTCTGACGAAGAATATCGTATTGATGAGAAGAGCATAGGTGGCAGTATAGAATTATTATTGGATCTAATATATTGGAATTGATTTGGAATGTAGTTAAAGATGCCGGCCGCAAATGATGCTATTTTGTAGTTTGTGTTATCAAATGGTGCGTGATTAGTTCGCGAATCGTATGCCTCCTTGTTAACTGAAAACTTGTCTCTGCAGTTAGGACGTCATTGAAATTCGTACGTTAACAAAAAATTTTTTATTCCTTTACGTTATTCCATTTATTGCGCAGCATATAAATTAATTTGTTCCACAGTCAATGCAAGAAATTCGCTCCATAATAACTTGACCATCGGCGTTTTTACCGTTCAAGTTTCGTCAATCTATAGTCAACGCCAACATTTTCGTGGTAAATAATCGTGGGAGAGTTTTGGGCTTCAGTGGTCAAAGTATCGCGTTTGATATTAGCTGGAAACTTATCATTTTTGGACACGTTACGAGAAAACGTCTTTGCCTCTACTAAAACATCAACTATCAGAAGGTTCATTTTCTCTGCTTTAGTTACAATCATCTACAAGAATCTTCAAATTTGAATAACTATGCTTTTCTTTGTACTCCATCCCAATCTGGCAATTCTATGATCTTATCGGCTGTTTTCACTTTGTAATTTGAATTACCTTTAATTCAAGAAAAGTGAACGCAGAGACGTAAAAATGGGAAACACCGAACCAATTTCTGAAATGCTACTGTTGTGTATTGTGTTTAAAATGCGCATATGAACAAGTGTCTAAACGAATTATCTCCGTCGGCTTTGGCGAAGTTCTGATATTGGATGTGTTAGGCTGTGAGCGAACGTGTTGTGCTGTTGTCCATCCTAATGAGAGATCTAATAATTCGAGTATACACGTATGCTCATAGTTTGTACAAGATCCCAAAAGAATTACTAGAATTTGAAAAAAAAAACAACACTAAACTGCTTTGCAACTCATCCGCGCAACACTTCTCCTCGCTTCGAGTCACCAACGTGAGGAACAGCCTCCTCGATTACATCGTTGACGCTCCGAGTATGAATGCGTTCAAGAACAGACTAGATAAAGCTGTGGATAAATATATGTTCAGACATGAAAAGTCTAGCACCATACGGAGCTGGTGGAAGTCTATTAACTATTTCAAACCAACGTCGTTCTTTAAAGATCGGTCAAAGGACCTGTTTTTAGATCTGTGAATAAGTCACGTAACTAAAGGTCATGAATCCACGACAGGTCACTTCAGCGCCGACATCACTATGAAATGCGCTACGCCTTGAGGTTAGACGTATCACGTGGGTAGCTATTGAAGCCTCTTATTTGTATTCGTTGAAAAGAAACGTACGTGGTGCTCATCGCCATTTGCAAACGATCATGTATCCGTTTATTCGTGGTCACGCGCTGTTGGAATACTCCTCAATGCTCCCGAGAGAAACTCATGACAAGTCGCCTTGATAATGACAAATTTTTAATTATAAACCTTCACATGCATTAAGAATTTTCTCCATGTAAAATCATGCAAAACTTTTTCTGAAGCAGTCATCAGCAGAACTAAGTCGCACGAAATTTGATTATCGGTTCTATGTTCTACGAGAAGATGTTTTCGATAATTATTGGTAGCGTTCAAGAGATCACAATCATACTCTTAAATTGTTTTGTTCGTCATTGCTGAACAATGTTCCCAGTACGTTTGTTTCCGTTTAACCTCTAAACTCTTGATTCGTGAGAAATCTTGACTGCCTTGCAATCTTTCTAAGACGTCAATCATTTACATATTGTATAGGTTAAACATTTAAAAGTCAATATTCATCGAGACTAATTTAATATACACAACTCATACGGGATAAATAAATGATCATACAATTCACCGAACTAAGCTAACCATAGGCATGTACACGAGTAAATGACGAGATATCACCAAGGAAGAACAACTAGGAGCTAAGTTATAAGGGATCTTTCTAGCCTGAAAGGCGTCACTTCCATTCGGGCAATAATATTCAATAAGTTAAATATATCAATACAATCATCTTGGAATTAACTACATCAACCGCGATTGGGCACTTCAATAAACTGCTTTTCTGAATTTGCTTGACTCTGCCCGATTAAGGGCTGATGCAGCGTTAGACGCGATGGGCGCAACTTCCCAACACTGATTTAAATATTCACTACAGTGATAGCTAACAAATATTAAGGGCTACACAATTGCGGAATGTCTTTATACTTGTGCAAGCTTCAAGAGCCGCCAAACGCAGCAGCAACAATGACCAAAGATTGGAATTGGAGAGTTAATTTCGACTGGTGATGCGCTTTAGTGTGCGAGCACATCGCAAGAAATTCCGAGCTCCACTGACGCTAAAATTGGCAACCAGTCACAGAGCAAAAAAAAAGTACGATTAGAGGAGGATAGTTACCTTAATACCGTGCACTGAGCATGACTGATGCTTTGCTACTGCATGTAGCTATTCTCAAATGTATCATGATTCGTTACTTTAAAACACGATGTTATGCACGAGTTTTGTGGCTGCTCGCCGCATCGATAGTGTCGCTTCTTACGAGGAGTCGCCCATCTTGGCTTTGGACACCTGCAACAAATGTATATGGTTTATAATTTGACTAACAAAAACGCAGTTACCTCTCAGTCCCATAGAATATTGCATCAATATAATGAATCAGGCTTGATCACAAAAGAACAGATTTATTAGGGTATGCTTTCAATGTAAATATGGGATTTACAAATAACACTTGTTTAACCAAAATAGCAATTATAACAATGGAAGATTAGCCTCCAAATCACCAAAAACCAGACTCATTGTCAGACTATGAACTCAATTTTAGAGGTCATAATTAAGTTGCATCCTGAAAAGAAACAAAATACTTTTCCGCGAATAACTGATAAAAAATAAGAAGCAACGATGTACTGAGCAAATATAAGATCTAGTATTCAGTCTTGGCCATATTCGATAACGCCACCAGACCAGATTCATCCTCTCAAGAGAAAAGTAATTAAGATGAAGATACTTAGATATAAATGCATTGCATACCGCTCCTGCAGTTCTTCTCGGAATCTTGGTCAGTAATAATAATCATTAACCATCTTCAATTTAAAAACGAGATATATTACCATGGAGAATCCATAACCATGAAGTTATAAATGGGGAATTATATATTGAGTACGTACTGTATATAGACATCTATATACAGTGGGATTAATATAGATATTCTCTATGTAAAAAAAAACTTAATAGTGTACGTAACACTGCTATCAGTTTACATTGGTTCAATTGGATTCTCTTATTTTAGTGACCGGCTGTTTTCTGTTGCGATTAGGTATTATTAAAGAATAAGACAAGTTGTTTATTACAAATTTTTAATAGTTTTTTTTCCTGTGAAGATCATTAGCTTATCCACAATAACTTGTAACCTTTAGCACCTCTTTTGACGTTTAATTCTTCTGGTATTCTATGCAAATAAAGAATAATTATAAATATCTAAAATACTCAAGAGACAAGCCAGATCGTGAGGCGGAAAAAAATCAATTGTTACAAAAAACTTACCTGAAGTACGCCAACGATGAGGCCAAAAAGACCGATGGCACTGCCGAAAATTTCGACAATGAGGATCCTGACAAAGAGTGAGGGGTCAGCAGCATCGGCCAGGGCGGCAGAGCTGCCCACCATGCCCACGGATAGGCCGCAGAAGAGGTTAGTCAAACCCACAGTGATGCCGCACCCGAACATCAGGTAAGATGAGAACAGGTTGTTCTTGAACGTCTCATAGGTAGCCTGGTCCACTACAGCAGGGTATTCCTAGTGAGACATGAGACGGGGGTTAGACCAATTATAATTACTCAGATTAGGATATAAAGAAAAGATATAGTTGAAATGAATAAGGCGAATTGAACTGGTTCTTGTACGGTGGTTGAAGAACTTCGTGAAGCTCAAACCAGTGACAAAACAAATGTTTGTAAATGATTTTTTTTTTGTATTTCTAATCGCGGTGTTTGAATTTGGGTCATGATGGGGTCTTTGCTTTCCATTGAAGCACTTTCAAAAAGAAAAAAATTAATGCATAATACCAATGTATTTTGAGTACTCAAATTTCAACATCTTAGTAAAAGACAAGTGAAGTCGTGTATAAATAATAGTCAGGTGACTCACGCCAAGAACTCCAGCCAGGATAATAGCAATGATAAGACCGTAGATAGCCACAGCCTCACAGAAGATGACAGAGACCAAGTTCTTGGTCTTGATGCGAGGAGCTCGAACACCGCCTCCTATGATGCTCACTCCTGTTGTGTGGATGCCACTGCAAAAGGATTACAGTCACCATAAGTGATGAAAATATTGGTAATCCCTAAGGATGGTATCAGCCATTCTGACAAAGAAATTAATGCTAAAAATAAATCAACAGATGATATTAAAATTCAGCATCAACTTCAACATGTAATCAAAGTTAGCCATAAAAAAGGAAGAACTTTTACAGCTGCCCCAAAAGAAGGGATTTGGAAAGAAATGGTAGAAAAATCTTTAATGTACAAAAAAAAAATTTAAACAAATTGCAGGTAAAGCATCTAATCACAGGCTTAGCTAATCACAGTAATTCAAATTAGCTAACAATTTATTTTTCAAAAAGGCAAAAACTATGTTTATCAAAAGTATAGTTACACTAAATTCATATGATTCATAATACTTACACAGCAGCTCCTACTACAGAGAGTGAAACCACCAGACCAATGCCCACGGAGGCCCACATGTATGGAGATATTCCTTCGAGGAACCATCCTATGTCAATACGCTCTCCTTGGTCAGTTATGGTGTAACCAATAGCTGTGGAAAAAGAGACCAGATTACAAAAGATAACAGAAATGTTATTATGAGGACAAATAACTCACATAGGAACACCAATCAAACATGGAGAAACTTGTTATTGAGATATACTTAGTGAATATTATAATTGGATATTATTAAATATTTTGACTAACCTCTAGATTTTGGCCATGACTGTAAAATCATTTAGTTTTGGAAAAAGTTTTTCAAATTCAATGCCCCCACTATTTTAATACTACATAGGTACTTTTTTGGCCATCATTGAGACACATTTGACAACTGCCTTAGTAATAATTAAAAACTTATACATACAAGTTATTGTCACATTAGCTACCTGTTTATCCTAGAATTTTTTATGAAAAATAAAATAATTAGAAAAAATTATTGATCTTACTATTTCCTCACAATGAATTTGTCAGTATTGATGTGCAGGAAAATAAAGCTGGTAACATCAGAGCTGCAATATATAACAATTTGATCAGAAACAATTGTGAAAACTTCATTTACTCACCAATAGCAACTATCAGTGCTGCATACAAATAAAAGCCATAGGTGACATAGGCTTTTACGTAGTTTGTGTACCCCATGATTCAAACTGTAAGTAGAAGAAATATAGTAAATCAATAGATTTTATGCATTAAAAATAACTTGGCAACCATTCATTCCAAATAGTTATTGATTATATATTCCCCATTAGCCTTATTCATCATAAATTGCAATATTTAGAGAAGTGTAATAATGGCCACCATTAGTCATGATCATCCTAATTCTATGTTTTGTCCTAGGTACTTTACAGTCTTGTGGCTGCAAAATAATATAGGTACTCTGAGAACATTTCTAATTTAATAGCTTATATGTTATTTATTTTGGCAATATCTAGATTACTGCACTTTGGTCTTGCATTCACAAAATACTTCGAAAGCGGTCTAACATTTTTGTCAAATTTGTAGTCTTAGTGCCAAAAGTTACTCAAAGCTGTGGTCAGACAGCTAGTGTTTGCCAATTCTGAATTATAATCAAACTTCAAATTACCGAAGTAAAAAACAGATACTATATATAGTATATGGGTATTTATAGAATGCCAACTATAAGACAGAGAAAAAGTTCAAGGTCCCATTTACCCTCAATGCAAATAAAACCTCTTCAGCATTGCAGCTCCGACATCTTGCCACTTTGACAGGTCAAAGCTTTATATACTCAATTTTGCCGTTTTATTAATTTATTTTCAGTCAAACTGGTAATATGGTTCTTGTGCTATGTAACCCACATCAATTTTCATTTTCCTCTATTAGCCCATATGGGTGGCACTCTGAGATTGATTATAAATGATGCATAAATATCAGTTTCTTAGCCCACAAAACTCATGAGTTAAAATTTTAGTCAAAATCTGGCATCGATTAATAATATTAATAAATTCATGAAAAGGTAAATTTCATATCAGAAAATAGGAGCCTATTTTTGTATTTCATATCTAAGTTATATAAACAGGCACTTGTATCTATGTTCACAATTTGTAGGACATACATATAGCATTTGCAAGCATGCATGCATTGAGCATGTTGACTTTGCGCACTGACATAAATACATTATCATTTAATCTAGCACTTGGAAAATACATTTTCATTTTCACATTGTGATTACTGTCAACCGGGGCTACTCGGGACAGTTTTGAGTGTTTTTTTTTGTTAATAACTGTTAATAACTTCTTACAATGAAACATTTCATAAACAAGTTTAGGCTCATTTTATAGCTCTTTGCGAGGGCTATCAAATGGCATTGTCAAAAAAATTCCATAAAATTCCATATTCGTAAGGTGCCAGAAGCAAAAAAAAAGAGTGTCCAGAGTAGCCCCGTCGAATGGGGCTACTCAGGACACTTGCAATAAAACTTCATTTTAAAATATTTGAAGCATGCAGAGTGTACTCATACATTACTAACCGTACTCTGAAGTCCTCTTTCATTGTAGATGATGTAGAGGTAGAATAAATGACATTTTCTGTGATTTTTACTTGTTTTTCCTTTATTGATGATATTACCATAAACATTAATTACCCTCAACTGGGGGTGACTTCAGCTGCGTTTTTGATTTTGTTTTGCAAACAAAAACGGGGTCATAAACGCCGGGGTCATAAACAAGGTCATAAACGCCAGAGTGAGGGGCCATCGGTTTTGACCCTGCTTTTGTTTGCAAAACAAAATCAAAAATGTGGCTGAAGTCACCCCAGTTGAAGGTACCATATTATTGATGTGATATTACCATATCCATGAACATGCCATTGAGAGCATTTACAACAACCTTATCCACTGCAAGCTTCATATCAGCAGCCTTATAGCATTTTTTCTATATCTGTAAGCTCACAGGACGGCTTGTAATTTCACACCATCTTAATTGGGATGAGTGAATTTACTTTAAAAAATATAACTCAGTACTCACTGCAGTGAGTGACAGAGAGCGCATTTTTTCATTGACGAAAACTTGAGGTCACAGACCAACGGACAGACGGACGGACAGACAGACAGACGGACATGGCAAGCACAATAGTGCTCGTTTATGCACCATGCGCTCGTTTATGCGCCATTTTAATTGGGTCGAGTGAATTTACTATAAAAAAAGATCGTGAAAAACATGCCTGAAACAGAAAGGAATGTTTTAGTGACAACCATCATATATTTTGGAGAAAAAAATCATAGTTTAGGTCAATTACTTTTCATTCTATGATGCCCGGTGCATAATTATATATAGGTATAGCATTCTATGTACAATTTTGTGATGACCGTTGATGCACTAATTTTTGGGTAAGTGAAATTTTTTTTGCCGAGCGAGGTAAATGTAATCATTTTCGTTTGAGGAACGAAAACAATCTAATTAGAGCTCGGAGTTTTAGGCTGTTTGCTTTGAACATTTTAAAGCTCTATTTGATCTTTAGATTGTTTCTTCCTCGATATAAATCGGTTTCTGTAAACAAACAATATACAAAGGTAAAAATTGTTACATAAAATTAGTATTGCACATAAAGGTATAATCGAGAAGTAAAATCATTTATTTCGAACATATAACACGATAAAAGTCAAATATACACGTTACACGAATCTTCAAAATTAAAACACACGTACCAAACATTTCCTTCTTTACAGTCTAGAGCCAACACCGTAACTGAAAGTCTAGATGTCTTTAAAACCGAACTAAAGTAAAATGTCAGTGATACGCATGCATCAGGCGTACGAAATACACAAAAGAATTGCATTTGAGAACCAGGAATTCAACAATATAGATAGGAAAAATGTTGACGTTTACACCTCTATATTTAGTTTTGCAATATTCCAATTAGTTTTGCTACTATAACAGTTTTACGCCGTGTCGAAGGACTGTCCCAAGTAGCCCCGCCAGTCCCGAGTAGCCCCGGTTGACGGTACACTCAATTGTGTAGCTTTTCAAGTAAAACTAATTTTATAACCTAATTTGATTTTTAATTTGAAAAGTTGAACAATCATTGACAGGAGAGGTAATAATAATCTAAATTCTTATTCCCAGGGAATAATTAAAGACCATTGGCTAACAAAGCAACTATTGATTTTATTATCACAAGTAATTTACATACTGTAAAAGGGGGTACTTAGACTCCCATGATAACTTAGACCACTTTTAGTTTTTTTAACAAAAACCCCCAAAACTCAAAAACCATTTGACAATGGTTTGTCAATGGGTATTAAAGGACTAATACTGAGGTTACGTAACACAATAGAATGATAAAAAAATTATGCCTATCTAATAGGTTAAAAATGAAAAATGTGGCCCACCAAAAAGAGCTATTACTTAAAACCTGTCTGTCATAGAACCCCCTCCAATTTTTTATTTTTTGATAAAATAACTCCAGTTTTTGGTGCATTGTAGTAGAACTCTTCTAATTAAATATGCAAATGACAAATTTGAGGAAAGTATCATACTGTCAAATGGGGTAAAGAGGGACAGGCGGGTTAAATCGGGACATTTCGTAAATTTTTTCGTAAATCCCACATTTTGTAGAAATGTTGTAGCAGCTAAACTAATCAAAATATTGCAAAAATAAAAATAGTCATGCAAACTTCAACATTTTTACTATCTATTATGTATAAAGCTAGTCAAGAAATCAAACGTTTACTATCTCTGAAAAATCGCTGAAAAAAGTGTG
>NW_025932695.1:0-43035 GCF_000764305.2 Hyalella azteca
GGGGGGGGTGCGTGCTGCTATCTGATAAATCCAGGAAGTGCCTGACATCCGCAATGACTATAACTATTACTGAATAACTATAACTATTACTATTACTGAATAACTATACCTATTACTATTACCGGATAACTATAACTGTATAACTATAACTATTACTCAGAGCTGGGCAGCGTTACTTTGAAATGCAGCGCCGCTACCGCTACCGCCACATGCTCTAAACGTAGCGGGCGCTACCGCTACCGCTACACCCACTAGATTGTAGCGGGCGCTACCGCTACAGTAAAATGTAGCGCCGCTACATTAGCCGCTACAATGGCCAAAATTATTGGAAATCTCAAAATATTTATTGTTCTGCTATTGGGATTTACTCATAAATATTTAATGATAATAAAACATTTTCAAAACATATCAATGCAACTGTAAAAACGCTTTCCGTTTTTGAGTTTAGGTTGCCGTAAGTCCGCGTTCAGGTTTTATGATAACCACGGTTTCAACAACAAATTTCCTTTTTATTGAATGAAAAATTGTATCTGTAAGAACAAACAAAAATATATTAACCCTTTAAACTTCAATGTATGCTTATAATATTCAAATATAACAAATAATCATCAAAACTATAAACAAGTTATAAGAAGGCATACCGTAAATCAACGCACCGAAATATTGTGGGCAGTTTTGACGCGGGCTACGAACAACTGAGTTAGCATGAAACTATTTGATACGTCGTTGACTGGCTTTTACACTCTAAGGGTCTGATGAACAAGTAAATCATAGGAGCCCATAAGAAATAGACAATTAAAAACTATGCTTGCAAAAGGTTTGCTAAAAATATTTACAGCAACATTATTGCAATTAACTAACCGAACTAGTACGGGTTAGATACAGTAAATAAAAGTTTCAGTTATTTTTATGTTTTACCTTCCCTACGTGGATGTCTACTTTAATCTACCAATCTCAAAAATTATCCACATATACATATAAAAATGCACTTTTTTATTTGTATATATATATATGTGGATTATTTTTGAGATTGGTAGATTAAAGTAGACATCCATGTAGGGAAGGTGGAACATAAAAATAACTGTGTAAAAATAACTGTAAGCAAACTGTAACATGGAAAAATACCTGTAAGTGGTAACAACTTGACAAGTAACAAGTAACAACAAACATGTTGACACTAACATTACACCGAAATCTTTCGTACAGTTTTATTCTGTAATTTATATTATGTATGAATTATGCTGGTTTTTAAAAAAATATCTAATACTATTAAATAAAATCTAAAGGCTTTATCTATAAATGTAGCGGTAGCGCTGTAGCGGCAAAACCTCGTATCGCTACGTAAATATGTAGCGAGCGGCGGGCGCTACCGCTACCACTACAATGTAGCGCCGTTACCGCTACCGCTACATGTAGCGCGCTACTGCCCACCTTTGCTATTACATTAAACCCATAACTGAAACGAAAAGTGAAACCTCTGTCGTATTCCCCCAGCTTCCCGATCTTCGGACTGCACGGGTGCGACACGGACCTCATTCGAGCGGGGGCCATGATCTATATCCAGTTTTAAACATTTGTGTGCCAGTTTTTGTTCTTTATTAAATAAATGTGTTGCATTTTCGATTATTCGATTTTTATGTTTCCTTGGCCCATCGCGTTTTCGTTACAGACGATTCAATGCCCAAACATGGCGTCCTCGGAACGCTCAGCGTCCAGTGGTCTTCTGCAAGTCCACCGACGAAAAACTTCTTGTGATTCCGTCGATCAGCTGTTAGAAAATAAACAAAATAATCTATTCGTCCATGAGGACGGCAGTAGCAGCAGGGTGGACATGAATTATGAGCTTTGTTATTATAGTTCTACCCTAACGTTTTCTATACGTGCATAGCAATTTGATTTCAAGGGGGTCTATGATGTTTTGGCTACATTGGTCTAATGACTTAAATCATGGATCTTTAACTACTGACATGGTTGAACTGGAAGACGTTAAATTTTATTTTGAATTCAAATATTGTAATTTCACCTATTTTATCAATTTAATTCACTTAAGGGAATGTATATTGTGAGAATGATAGAGTATTTATGTTAAAAATTATTTTAACGTCTGTAGCAAGATTAATGAATATACATAATTACTGATGCTTGTTATGCAGGATATTCCGGCAAGGATTACCTCTCAGTGTTTCACCCGGCGAAATTATTTGAAAGGAATTTTTACATCTTCCATATTATAAGGGATGATTTTAATGATTATAATATACAAACAATGCAAGTTCAAGAAGCAACAGTCTTGAAATAAATATTTGTATCATCAATATTCTTGACAATAAATAATATACAAATAATACAATCAATATAAGAAGGAAAACACTTGCCAGCGCGATCGCTGCTGCTTCGTCAGACGCTCCTCGGTCCCCGTGTCGCGGTGGGAGGTCGGGGGTAATTAACTTATTTTCTTCCTTCACTTTCTTTCTTTTTTTCTTCCTTCATTTTAGTTCTTCTCTTCTTCATTTTCTTTACTTCCTCTTTTCTTCCTTCAATTTCCTTCTTCTTATCTTCATTTTCCTTATTCACAAAGTTAGAATAGTGAGTCCTGGATATAAATTTTTTATGGACATAACCTACATTATTTTTAAAGGAACCAAATGGCTTTAAGGATCGCTTGTGTTGATTGCGAAAGAATTTCAATTAAAAAATAGGAATGTAAGCGATGCTGGCACACGAGTGCACACGTGGCTTGATGTATGAGAAAGAACGAACGTTGAATTATGTACTGAAAATTAAAACATACGAAGAAAAAGACGTCTACATTTGATTTCACTTCATTAATTAAATATAAGAAGTTACAATGAGAGATCAAAGCCAAATTTTTCACGGTGATACTGAAATGTGCGTAATCCAGAGCTGGACAATTCCAGACGTCACTTCATCGCGAAACTTCCTTAGTTAGCCATCGAAAACTTTTACGTCTGCAGTGTCTGTGAACCGGAGTCAAGCGCTGGTCAAGTTGAATGTATGTTAAAATATCAGGACGTGGCTCGAAATTGTCCTGAAGTATTTTTGAAGGCTGAGAAGCCACCAAGTCAGTTAGAATCCGTATACTGTGGATAAGAGCCTAGCAAATTGATTTCATTATCAATAGTCGGCCAAATTTGCAGCAGGTGTTTAACAGCAAACGTAGGTCTATCTAGCGTTGATGTCTAAAAAAATATGAATGAAATGAGAGAAAATAACTGGATTTTCACCAATTCTAGATTTCTGTCACTAATTCAAAAATTAATATTAAACCCCTAATAATATTAGGTTTTAATATTTTTCGTATATCTTTCGATATTTTGTTCTGATTTTACTCATGTTCTATGTATTATTGAACTTATCATGGCGCTGGTCTCCGAGACGATCTCTCATTGAAGATATTGGGGATTTTTTTTGCATCTTCTTAGCTTTTAAATTCTTGGTAATAAAACTTGGTAGCTTTTACCTAATATTCGGTCAGTACAATGCTAATGGTACTAGAAATATTATTTAGAAAAGATATTGAACGATAAGCATTGTTTAGATTTTATTCAATAAAATATAATAATTAGCCACGCAAAAGTATTGGTACATGTTTGAAAATGAACAAAAATAGTTTTTTTAAGGTTCTCAAAATTCGCTTTTCACTTTAGACGTTCCACTAATCTCATATCGTTATCTAATTGGCCAATCAGAGCAGTTTGTTATTGTTTGCGAGATTTTGTGTTCCGGTGAGATATTATTCAGCTTCAAAATTTTATTTAAAATAGCTCAAACTTTAGAGTTGGCGACAGATTTGAGTCTGATTGGCCAATTAAATAACGATATGAGATTATTGGAACGTCAAAAGTGAAAAGCAAATTTTGTGTACCTTAAAAAAAAGTTATTTTTGTTCATTTTCGAACATGTACCAATACTTTTGCGTGGGTTAATTTTCCTATTTTGTTGACTAAAATCTAAATACTGCTTACTTTTCAAAATCCTTTCAATATAATGTTTTTACTACCATTAGCAATATACTGACCAAATATTAGGTAAAATCTTGCACTCTAACATTAGATATATAGAAAACTGTAATGTATCCAGTACTTTTGAGTGTCACTGTATATTCAGTTAAGTCTAGCATCAAAGACCACATGTCAGCTGATTGGCCATAATTGTAAAGAACCAACAATCATGTCAGCTGATTGGCCATAATTGTAAAAAACCAACGATCATGTCAGCTGATTGGCCATAATTGCAAATACTAACAATCATGTCAGCTGATTGGCCATAATTGTAAAGAACCTACAATCATGCCAATCAATGGTCCAGCAATCACTGGGCCAGCCAATCAATGGTCCAGCCAATCACTGGGCCAGCCAATCAATGGTCCAGCAATCAATGGTCCAGCCAATCACAGGGCCAGCCAATCAATGGTCCAGCAATCAATGGGCCAGCCAATCAATGGTCCAGCCAATCACTGGGCCAGCCAATCAATGGTCCAGCAATCAATGGTCCAGCCAATCACTGGGCCAGCCAATCAATGGTCCAGCCAATCACTGGGCCAGCCGATCAATGGTCCAGCCAATCACTGGGCCAGCCAATCAGTGGGCCAGCCAATCACCTCTCGCTGCAGGTGATCAAGACGCGCGCTGCTCTGGTGGCCGAGGTCACTGAGTACGTCGTGGCCAATCACCCCTACGACGTCTGTGAGGTGCTGGCTACTCCTGTGAGTGGCTGTCTAGCGTTAGATATTAATAGTTATTGGTAACGTATATTATTACCGTTATTATTATTAATCCCGTTGTTATTAAACAAATATTCATGATATCAAGTTTAAAATTTGATCACATGCATGAAAAATAAAGCTAAAGAATTTATGTCAGTTATTAACTGAGCGCTAAATTATTTTTTAATTATTAATAAGTTGTTAATTTTTACCCCTCTCTCCCCCTCTCCTCCCAGGTAACGGGGGAGCAGCGCCCCCTACCGCGCTTGACTGAGGAGACCATCAAATTTCCATCTAAATAACCCTGCAATAATACGAAATTATTCAATACATTATATTTTTCAAGTCACTAACTCCTTCGTTTCCATCACCTCCTTAAATTTAAAGCTTTATAGTTTTTTAATTTTATTTGCAATGCCGTTGAAGATTTGTTCTGTACTTCAAGAAGAATTACTGAGCATGTGGAGCGTTTTCATCGGAGACTTTGTTAATAGTGAATATTGTACAGGAATTACTAAATGTAGTAACTGAAACTGAGTAACTGATTGAGTTGTCATGAAAATTTCACATATATTTTACTTGTTACGAGCATGGTTATCATATTATACTAATATTTTCTCCATTTAAAATAAACTAAATATAATTTGCCTATCCCTACCCCGTTTTTTGACTGACTGCACGAGAGTTCATTCATCAAATAACGTCGCGTTTTCATTAAGGCTCATCCCTTGCCATTGCCTGCCATCATGCGATATTATCGGTCGCGCAAACGATGCCAAAACATGGTGTCCTCGGAACGCTCAGCGTCCAGTGGTCTTTTGCAAGTCCACTGACGAAAAACTTCTTGTGATTGCGTCGATCAGCTGTTGGAAAATAAACAAAATAATCTATTCGTCCATGCGGACGGAAGAGGCACGGTCGACCTGACCAATGAACTTTGTTTACATAGTTTACCCATAACGTTTTTTATACGAGCGAGAAATTGAGTTTGATGGGGTTCTATGGAGTTTTCGCTAGCCTACCATCAATTTCCTTCTTCATAAATTTAGACTAGCGAGTCCTGAATATAGATTTTTTATGGTTATTACCTACATTATTTTTAAAGGAACCTAATAGCCTTAAGGATCGCTTGTGTTGATTGCGTTAGAATTTCAATTAGAATAATATACGTTTAAAAATTACTTTTTTAAGACAACACTTCCAAAGAATCCAGTATCTGCAATCTTACCGATGTACATGAATTTCTCATTTAATTTTCGAATATTAAAAAATTTCTTTTTCAATTTTTTTAATAAATAAATTTTTTAATATATAATTTTTTTTTTCAAAATTATTTATTCTATTAATTGATTCATGCATTGCCTCTGATTTCGCACAAGTGTGCAAAATTTCAGATCAATTAGACAGGTAAAAGTGTGTCAAATATCGGTTATAAGATTTGTAGCTGACAAAATTATTTTTTCAATTTTCAATCAATAAATAATAATAAATAACCTAACAATTTATTGATTCCAGAAGTCTCTAGTCAAGAATTTATTTCGCAAAGCATTCTTCTTATGAATCGCACAATGAACGTATTCTATCACATCTTATTTGGTCGGAAGAATATTGTGTGAACTTGAATATTTTGAGCGATAGAAAAACACAAACATTGCTTGTGTTCGATAAAACACAACAGGATTAAAGGCAAGGCCGTCAACAATTGCCTAATTCCAGGTTATCTCGAGAGCAACTGGTGACATTTGGCACGTCCTTTACGGTGTTGCCATATTGTGGTGCATGAGGTCCTCAAGAGTTTCTGAAACTGCAGGTGATTTAGAAAGTTTCAATATTCATGCCATCGAAATATAATGTTCTTTGTACTACTTAGAATAATTTTTAATTATATTAAAGTTGAATATATGTTCTTTCTGTGAATATCTAAATGCTGTAAGCATTTTATAAATTCCTTTATGTACAGGATGCATTTCTCAAGATTTCTTGTCTGTAGAACCTTGGCAAGAAGTTGCACTCGCGACAACTGTAGTGTGCAGGCTGTCTAGTGCACTAGTGCAGGCTGTCTAGTGCAGGCTGTCTAGTGCAGGCTGTCTAGTGCAGGCTGTCTAGTGCAAGCTGTCTAGTGTAGGCTGTCTAGTGCAGGCTGTCTAGCGCACTAGTGCAGGCTGTCTAGTGCAGGATGTCTGGTGCAGGCTGTCTAGTGCAGGCTGTCTAGTGCAGGCTGTCTAGTGCAGGATGGAAGGTTTTCGCCCCCCAAAATCTTTCCATCGCCCCTAGGGGGGCGATATCGCCCACTTTGGGAACCACTGGTCTAGGTCATGTCCTATGTTGGAAATAAATGTTTTTGCTTCTCCTGCAGACGCAGCTTATATGCAATCCTTATTTTATGTAGACACTTTTACCGTTGTATATTGTGTGATTTACAGAAACAGATTTTCATATGCAAACGGAACGGGAAAATAGTGTATTCAAATCAATTTAAATCGACTTAACAAACTGCGTCTTGCAGCACTTGCTCATTCCTTTGTAGTTGAGCGGCTGGTCCATTAGTCTGTGATCCTCTAATGCGACTCTGGAATCGTTCAAGAAGACCTGAGATTTCATTTTTTCGGGAATCACAATAACAATACAATTTATTTTATTTTAACAATTCCATCATTGAGTCTAGCACCTGGATGTTTAGAGTTGATAACTAGTAGGATGATTCATTTATACATTTATTTTAAATATAACAAAAAAAAGTAGAAAAAGGCCCCCTCTTCTCCGTCCTTACCATCATTATTGTGAGGAGAATCGGCTCATAAGTTGTGAGGAAATTTCACCCAACTACGTAGTGCGAGTCTCGCAATATCGATAGATCAGAAGTATCAGCTAGATAAAATATATACATTCAAACTAAATCAGCGTTGAGAGATCTGACAGCGACTTGAATGCCAGCGATTCTTCATTGAGACGCTATAGGGCTCATCCAACCTGACGACTGCCTATAGGAAAAATTCAGCATTGATTGGGCCAGGCTTTCATCCAAAAGCGAAACGTTCGTAGCTAGTTTGCCTTTTGCTGTCACAAATGGTGAAAGGCATAGACGTATTCTAATTAACCTTTTGTCTACTTATATGTTAGCCTTCGACGATGTTATTCGAAACTGAAGGCCAGGTAGTTTGAGTTACTGTGAGTGGAAAAAAGTTAAAGGTAAAATAAAGAGTGAGTGATGTCATGGGTACACTAAAAGTAACTGGAATTGAAAACATGGCAACATTAAATAAATAACTTGCCTATCAATAATGTAATAGGAACAAAATTTGATTTTTAAGGCTGGTCGAAAAGTTCGATAAGCATTTTTGAACGAATTTTTAACAACCATAAATATTTGTGAGCTTTAAAATGAATGCATCAATCAAAATTGTCAACTTAAATTCAAGTTGTTTTATTGTCTACAAATTATTACATTGAGAGAGGCAATTAATTGAAATGTATTGTGAACCCTCATCAAAGAGAATTATTAAGATAATGAACTTCAACTTAGAGTTTATGATTATCAACTTCAATGTACGAAAATTTTTAGGAAAGAACTAACGGTTTTTCACATTTAATTTACGATTAATATGCTAGTACTACGATCACTCTGTTAAGATCAATTAATTAGCGCATCTTAGTAATATAATACAATTTCTTAATATAGGTATCAATATTCAGGCGTTTTTCTGCGTTGGATTGAAAGAATTGTATGCTATCCCTGGACACCGGCTTAATATTTTCCTCAAAAATACAGTTATAACTACTCGTGGAATGAACACTTTGAGCAAAAAGATTGTAGGTATTGCAATAAATCGTCACAATTGTCCAGTGAATCACATACAATATTTCGCCTCCAATGATGCAGTTCTGAGCTCCAGCAGTAAATATTAAATATTATTACGACAATTTTTTCTTTCGTTGGTGCCAGAAATTTTACTTCCAAGTCTGCGAGGTCGGCTAATCAGACCAATACAGTTGAGCTTCTTGCAAACTTTATGCCAAGTTTTTGCTCACACTTTTTCCCCCTGGGACTTGAGAGCAAACAAAAATCAAATGCAAAAAAGATGCTTCCAGCAAGGTTGGATTTTTTTCATCAGAAAGGATATTCTTGTTCTTCTGACGATGCTGGAAGTAACCTCGAGGAAACATTTGAGGTGGAATGTTGGTGGTAGAAAATAATTTTTTAAGTGAAAAAAAAAACTATATCAATGTGTTTATTATGACTCCAAGGCCTGGGAGTTTTAAAAAATATATTTTTTGAGGATTCAGACAACGACGGTAGACTTCAAGAGTACAATGAGTTGAGATTAAATTGTGGCCTTTGGTCACGAAACAATATTACTCACTGATAAAATGATATTGCAATGCCTGAGGCTGGAATTACAAGCATATCAGTGAGAGATCATCTTCCATCAACTGTTTTCTTATGCGAGTGGCCTGGGACGATGAAATTGCATAAATTTGAAACACATATTTTGCTGTGTGATCTATAATGCAATATTGTTTTCAACTCCCCGACAAATTAAATCACAATTTTCAAATTGGCTGAACCAATTTCGGACTGCGCTGTGATTAGATCAGTTCAATGATCCTAATTAACGGAACCTTGCTTGGCTCGTCAGAAGTTAATACTCAATTACGAAGCTTGGCGATATTTGGATTGAATATCAATATCGCTTGCAAAATAGTCGATTAATTAAAAATTGTTATACCATCTTATTATAAGTATTATCCAAGTACTTATATCATTAGTCTGCTTATATCGCAAGTTCACAAGGAATTTAAAAGCAAAGAAAACGCCAAGAAAATTCACCATATCGATATTGAAAACGTTTCGGAGTCCAGCTCAAATGTTAGGTCTTGTTTAGGTTTTATGTCTGTCTTTGAATTTTGACTTTTAAAGTGATTTTATTCATTTTTAGTTTAGTCGAACTGATGATGGAGCTGGACTCCGAAACGTTTTCAATATCGATATGGTGAATTTTCTTAAGTATTATCCAATCTTATAATACTTAATAATAAGATAAAAATGCATTTAATACCTAATAATAATACCATAATACTTATCTATAAGTATAATGTATTAAATTTCATCAATTATTATCCAACAATAATGAATTGCATTTGCTAATTTATCTTATGCATTGTAAATTATCCATAAATCCTGTCAAAATTTGTGATAAAGAAAAAAGAAATTTGTGTTGACCATCAAATTACCACTATTAAAAATAGTCTATTTAAAAAATATATGAGATTTAAATATACTATGTAGCTTACATTTAAGGTTATTTGCATTTCAGTCGACGTAAGATCAAACATCCCAATAGGGATGTCTGAAAAATATTTTGGAATTGTATGCCATTATTATGGCGTTGCTTACTAAGATTACAGCAAAACAATGAAACTGGCGACCCCAAGCGGGTGCTCTGGGAATTACAATATAGAATTTGTTTTTAGGGCATTTTCTTATTTATGTTAAAAATGCACTATTGTGCTCGCCATGTCCGTCCGTCTGTCTGTCTGTCCGTCGGTTATTTCGTGCTTTTCGTCGACGAGAAAATGCGCTCTCTGTCACTCCCTGCAGTGAGTACTGAGTTACATTTTCCAAATTGTAGAGACGGAGGACGAACTTTGTTTCTGCGTCTGCGCTGGCAACTTACCTTTAACATCCGAGTCTTGGCTGTAAGATTATCTCATTTCCGTTCTCTGAAACTTAAGAAAACTCTCAGTACAATTGTGTTAATATAAATTGCGCGGGTGCTTGGAAGCGCTCGAAGAGAGGCCTTCCGTGTTCAAGTGTGAAGCGAAAATTTGAAGAGGATAACGAAAAATCGGTAACGGACGTTTCTGTGGCGGTTTTGTGTGATTCGAGCATCATACGTGTGATGTCTTTGGGCGCCGACAAACATAAATGTCATTCATTTATTTTTTCAGAAGTTAAATATGGTTTAAACGGAGTGACTCACTCACTCACGCGCTAAGCATAAAATTAGGCAGTAAAACAATTTTTTTTTGGTCGATGGGCTATTATGTTGGAACGGCATTTGAATAATTTTGCAATACAAAAAAATGTTTCATTTACCAAGTTTGCAATTAAAAATATGTATAACCCAACTATATTTGTGTTTTAAAATCTTGCCAGTCAAATAAAAAAAAAATGTTTTGCCCCTTGTGCTGACAGCAGCGTTTGATGAAACGAATAGTTTGAAGTGTATTTGTCTGATCCGCCGAGTTGTTTTCAGCTCATAATATAAGCTGCATTACAAGCTATTTAATCCTTGATCATAAGGCTGTGTGTTCTTCACAGTGTGGCCGTGGGATCACACGGAGGCAGAAAAAATGATTTATATTTAACTATTGCTAAAGCTAGTTTGAGATAATATGAAGGTTCTCAGAAGATACCAGGGAGATTACGGATGTACTCGATCTTCCCGATGTACTCGATGCATCGTCTGGGCCACTATATGGGAGCACCTTCATTACCAGAAAATCTAGTGTGTTCTTCATTATATTGTATAAATGATAACCGTTTCAATTCATAATTCGATCAATTCAATATTGAGAACGGAATAAAAATATTTCTAAAACTCATATCACCATATGTTTTCATTCCCTTACAAAATTCTGAAGTGGGCTTAACTCGGCAACAGGGGCTGCCTAGGACTCGTGGAGCATGTCAATCTACCGCCCTATATATGTCCGGTACGGCGGGGTTTAAATGGGACGTTACAGGTACACTCGAAAATAGTGACAGTATATAGGTACGCTCCGATCAACCTAGTGGCAGCAATTGAATGAGAAGAACTAACACGGGCTTCAGCCGTAAACTTACGACACAAAAAGAAATTGAAATAGCTGAAATCATAAAGAAGAGGTGAATTTCCCTTACAGAGATTCTAACCAGTAGCTGATTTCTGTCGGGTTTCCCTGCAGACCAAAAATAACTCTGAGCTGAGTGTACTGCTCATAGGTAGAAGCCCAGGCGTTACTCGATTTTTGTTAGTGTTGCCAGAACATTATAATCAAAATTGAATGCAGTGTTGAACTTGTCTAAAAAGTTCTTGACAATAGGTACTCTTCACAGTAGGTAGATGGATGCGAAAATTGAATGTACTCTCTATATAGTGTTAATTTATTAAAGGTTTTCCTTTGTTGATTGCTTCAAAATCATTAATTTGATATGTAACTAAATGTATAAATGCATCAGTATAACTTTATTCCACAATTCTTGGAAGTCATGACTTAATTGTGGGCTCGTTTCTAAATTTGTATTAATGATAGCAGAGAGCACAACTTATTGGGACTTAAGCAGCATGCATTCAATGCAGTTATAATCATTCAATGCTGCCGGCTGTCCGGAGCCATTAGTCTCATTAGTTGTTCTCGGGGCATATAAAGGCTCCTTCATTATCAGGAGCCATTACGAGTTTCGTAACAAGTCTTTAATTCTGCCCCCTGCGTTGCAAGCTGAATACCACCCATTGAAAGACGGCTTCATTATTCCACGGCACAAATCATTGTCATTCATACATCAGAATATTTCTTGGCTTGACGTTGTACTGTGATAAGAATGAGAAACCATAGAAAATGTTCTTAATATACAAAAATATCATTTATGAAAGATCATGGCTGAATAGATTTTTAACATGATTTTATATATTCATTGAAGGTTTTAGCGCTTGTGCCATTTTACGACGAAATCGATAGATTTAATAGTTTTTACTCACTTAATAGGATTAATAATAATTTAATAACAATAATAATCTAAAGTTAAGCATTAGGCCAACAAAAGTTTGGCGCAAAGTACACGCCTGCTGGCTAGGCCAATCGTTTTGCTACAACTTAAAAGCCACAAAAAAGTTTCATTCTGTTCTTGTTATGGTGACAGCTTGCTCAAGCTAGTAGAGGAAAGAAATACCCTGAGTTATTGATCTTTCTGATGCTCAGGGTTAGCAAAATATTTCGTAAAGAATTCTGCTGACCTAAATATTTAGATAAATAAATGGATAGTTGAGATATTACATTTAAAGTCGGGTCTCTTACAGTATTTATTATTATTATGGTCGCAAATTTTCCGTCGCATATTTCTGTTCCTTTTTTAATCGGAAAATTTTTGAAACTGTCTGATTCGCAAACTTACATATTTTTTAATTATAAACTTCCATGAACTGTAATTTTCGGTTCTTTATTCACAAAAATATATTTTTTAATATTTTTGCATAAAATGAGTAGTAAAAATTCAAAATTTATGTACCTTAAATCACATAAACGAGTGATACGATTCATCATTCTCTATAAGAATTAAGATCATTTGAGTAGAGAAGCCAAGTTGGTGATGAAGGCACGCTGTATATCCGGCCTCGATGAGCTTCGTCGGATTCGCTTTCTCTGTGGCCTGTTTTCGCCTCAACGTTTGATGCAATTACTGATAGATCCAAAGGGGATATATTGAGCCTGCTTCACCAACCCTCGGGTCGTCTTACGCCAGTAGAATGGAGCCAGGAGGAGCCCGAAAAAATACGAATGTGAATCAAACATGTTGACGATTACAAGTTTGTGGTTGAGAGTCGCTGGAATTGGATGACATTTGTTTTATAACGATCGACACACGCGCAGATTGAAAATTATGCAAGTCATTGATTCAATAATTTTGTTGTATAATTCTATGGAAATTTCGCAATGAATTTTTCTTTTAAAGACGAGTATTGAAATTAATATGCGCGGTTTTGGAAAACACCCCCAGGAAAAATTGCAAACATTGCTTTGGAGCGGACGTGTTTGGCATTGGTGGCGGAAGATGGAACGATCCAGAGCCCGCTTCTATTTCCTGGCTTGGACCTAGTAATTGATCACAGGGCTGCGATCCTTCAAAAACATGGAAGCCTCAATTCCACGCAAAGGTCAGTGCTTCAGCGTCGGGATGAACGATGGACGCGACTGTGGGGCATACACGACCACTCTTCACTCGCAGTCTGCTTCAAGGAGACGCTGCAATAATTCCAAGTCAAAGGCAAGACACTGCTGTGAGTAACGAAAACCTTAATAAAAAATCTCAGATATTATTTTACTTCCGCGTAATATTAGCACAACTATTGTTATAATTTGAAAAATTCACTTTAGTATCTAAGTGACTTGATGGAAATATTCCATGTTTCACAGGGCTACAGAATCTGTATTATATTTTGCATAGGAACATCCCAAGCATGCCGAATTCATCTCAAAATCCCAGTTGATCACTCACATCTTCATGGACCCACAAGCAGGATCGGTAAAAAAAGCCTATGTCTGGACTTTGAACAACTCTCACGTAGGGCTTATCAGGCCAACGAGCCATACGTGGCATCGAAAAAGCCTCATTAATTGACTTCGATTAGCTGCTCTTCTTTTTCTGGACCTCCAACCTTCAAAGGAATCTTGCGCGCAAGTTTTCCCGAAAGTGCTGGAAATTCGGATCACAGAAGCCGTAATTTAAGGGCAGGTCATTCTTGCAGATGCCACCAGTCCATTCAAGCCCTGCAAAACAAGAAAGTCATTAATGCAGTAAAAGTCATCGAAGATGATTTTTCTGGGAGATTTATTGAAGTTTTTTGCATGATATACTGGTTTGATGAAGTGTGGTTTTGTTTAATCAAATATTGAAAAAACAGGATGACAAGATGTGATTGGAAATGTGGTATAATGTTTTTCCCGGCTTACAAAAACTTTTTATTTGAGTTCTTGTGCTTTGTTTCAAATTCTTTATGGAAACTTCATTCCCTAACATTTCGTGGCTTAAGGTACTATCGATACGTTCAAGAAATTTAGAAATTTACGTAGCTATACGTAATTTGAAGAAATTTTAAATAAGTAAAACTGGAATTTTTCTATTGTTTAATTATAACGAATTTTCCCGCCGCTGTCAGTGAATACATGTTTGTGAATTGAAGAACAAAGAATTTGTTTCAATTACGGGAGAAATAACTTCAGCACAAACTTCTCATAACTCACAACTCATAACTCATAACTACTCATAACTTTACCGTATTAGCTGCCGCAAATAAGTATAGAATAAAAGTTAAGCGCTCGATTCAATCCACCACATTAAATACCCTCACAATTTTTAATCAGGTTGTTTTCTAGCAAGTGTATGTATGCCTAAAAAATATGCTAAAGAAAGAGAGAATACTGAGCATTGGAAGTCACCATGTTAAATATAAAGAAATTATGATTCAATCGCGGCAGAAGTAAAATAAACGGTTGTAAAGTATTATTTGTATGATATGATCCACTTTTGTTAACATTTACTGCAATTTTTTCCGGAAGCAAAATATGAATCACTTGCCTCATTTGAAATGTTATGCGATCTTTTAGCATGAAATCTAAATCGCGATGAGGAATGATAACTGACTGACTGAAGTCACAGAAAGCACTTGTTTAAAACAAACTATCACATGCACAAAGCAAACGGTAACTAATTACATATTAACAGAGTGCTTTACCGCGTAAGTATGTGTGTGTTTTGATGGAAGTGTAAAATCGGCATATTTTTTATCGTTAAGACTTGCAGAGTTTCTGGAAGCCGCAATGGGCCGAGACGGGCGCAATACTCGAGAGCCTCAGCCTCCCTAACGTCCAAACTTTCTCAAGATGTCCAAGTGGTGCCCTTTTCAATCACTCCAATAAAGGACGCGAAGGCTTCCTTTTCAAACTCCGTGAAATTTTATCTTTATTCATTCTCATGGTCTTCTTTGATATTGACAATTATTGGGATATTTTTCATAAACTTAAGTCTTGCCATACAACAAAGAATTGAGCGATTGAACCATGTTAACTTCAGTTGAAAATTCTAAACTAAAAGGCAAAACAATCAAGGTATAACGTAAGAAAAAAATTATTTACGGCTATAATTTTATGGCCAGAATGACATATAGTTACGGCTACTCATTTTTCTGGGAGAATCAAATTTTGATCAGTTGTATACAAATATTCCTTGCTTTTAATTTTTTTATGGAGACTTTATATTTCAGCCTCTGCCAAAATAATATATATTTAGTTCACGGTGTTGATTGTCAGCCAAGATTTTACTAGCACAATCGACTTACGGTTTTGATTTGACTCGGCTGTCCAGAATTGCCTAATGCAACGCATGGTGGAGCTCCCTATATAAGAAATATTCAAGTGGCCCAATAATAATGGCTGTATTTTTTCCAGAATTGTAGTATTTTTATTGTCTTACTTTGGAATTGTGAGCCCATTCCATTAGTTAATTGTTCGTTTCCACTTTGATGCGATATTTTCAAAATTTAATGACTTAAATATTGATGCCATCTACCATTAATTTTGCGATGTTTTTTTCTATAAAATTACAAATCAGACACGCTCAAGTAAGGCTTGCAGAAATGCCAATGAACTGAAATTATTAAATTAAATACTGTTGAAAATGTTCGTATAGAATAAAGCCTGGTCTTTTGAGATTGCGTATGCATCTAATATTAGATAAAAATGTGGAAGTGAGCTAGTCACGAAAATTGCAAGAATTCTATTAATCTCCTGGTAAAAATATTTAAATGATGGTTATCTTGCAGCATCATGTCAAAATAAGCGTAAACTGTATTACGCATTCAATTACAAATATCTGAAAAATATTGAAGGTTTCCTATGCGACAGTTTGTGGTATCACGCTTTGAAGGTTCAAAGACTTCAATTAAGTAAAGTCCAATAAATGAAAAGTACAAAGAAAGAATTTTCTAATCTAAATGTGACTATAACTGAAATAACTCGATACAGTCAACATACACTTACGAATTAAGTTAAGCAGAGTCACTTTCGATTAAGTTGAACATAAATAGCGATAAACTCACAATTTGTAATTACTGTGACTCGAACATTAATCTTTCGATTAATCTGACTTGACGCTTTGCTATCACTGAAACGCAACAAAATGCAAATTCGTCACGAGATGAAATAAGAAAAAAAAATTTGAAAAGCTTAGCCGAGTAAATTTTTCTTTTTTGAAGAAAGATCATTGGTCGCCTACCTCTAAATCATTAGACCAATGCAGGATAACCCCAGTGGATGCCATCACATCTGCACGAGAGGCTTAACATGTTTTTTTGCAAAATAATTGACTGCTATGTGTTTGACACGGTAGTGTTTGCAAACACAACCAGCGCAAACTATTCTGAGTTTAAATGAAAATGGAAAACAGTTTTTGATTTCATCACATTTGGAAATGAAGTAATGCTGCCTTTCGACTTGAAATCGGTTTACTAACAAAAGAGGAGAATATTTTTAAAAGAAAAACTCGAATCGAAGTAATTTCAGATTTCTTTGCGAAGATTCCCAAATATCAATTAATTTTTTTTTTGTTGCGATTAGTTAGTCAGTTTGAGTCGTACATTATTTGTTATAACATATTACAATTTGGTTATGTCGTCTGATCGAATTAAAAACTTTATTCTGAAGTTGACGCCTGCTTTGTTTATTAAAGTTTTACTTGCATGATGCTTCAGACGTTCTTTCTCTTAAAATGTTTGTAAATGAAGGAGATTTTAGTGCTAAAAGTCTCTCTCTCACATAGGCTTTGCGTAAAAAACTGTCTTGCATTTACACTTAAGAAATTATATAGGCACATCCCTGCCTACGTGAGAATGTCGGTACTTTCAATGAAGCCTCCAGTTCCGCAATTACGAGCTCATTTGCGTTGATCCTGAAGGCTGAAGCTCGCTTCAGCGGCGCTAATTGCAATGCCCAAATTGACACCATTGTTAAAGTGGTCGTGGATTCTCGTAATTACACAGGATACATAGTAAGTGTTTTGAAATTACCAACATTGTTTTAAGGTAATTAAACTTGTTAATAGTTAGCTTATTAGGTATTTATAATGGCGAGGTTTTTCGGCAAATCGAGTATATGATAATTGCGAAGTGGCTAGCAAGAAAATTAGATAAATTTCTTAGCTAGCGAAACCAAATTTGTATAGCAGATGTGGAATATTTATAACAGATGTGGTTTACACTTCAGTCCCTATAGTGCAAACTTAATTAGTGGGAATCTTACTAATCTTATTTGAAACCGGCATAGAAACTAGTACATATGTAAACAATAATCCACTCAGCAGTACCATTATTTTCCACCGTTGAATATTAAGTGATCAACGAGATCCTGTAGGTCAATTTGATAGCAGGTCGTTTCGAAGCGTCAATTTCAGTGCCCGATTACTGCCACTTGTGGTTACTCACTCGTCTTCTTGGAGCTTCGCCACAAGGACAGGAATTTGTCTTTTGAATTAGTACTGAAATCGCCGCACATTTTGGCCGCAGGACGTAATATGATGTTTGTGAAGCCATTAAATCTCCGAGCTCATGGATTTTGCGTTCAATTAAATCTTGCAAATATAGGCAACTCTAGTTAAAAAATACAAGAATTTATTCAAACAAGGCGAAATAAACACACAGCCAGTGTAGTGTTTTTAAGGCAGTTATTTAGGTCACTTGTTTTCATTCATATTCACTAGAGCACCTCATCTGCTTTAGGCTCCAATGTATTTCTCTAACACCGCAGTTTCTTAAATCGTAAAAGTTATACACGAACTTTTTAATTTGCCTGTCAACATCTGTTGCATTTTAAAGAGACTGCTAATGAAGCGGTAGCAGTAAAGCTAGCTTATGGTTGGAGCCTCCCACTTAAATGGACGAAGTTGTATCGAATGGAATAACCAAACAAGTAATTCGAAATAGTAAATTTTTGAGAAATTTTCCTTAAATATTAATCTAAATGGCATGTTGAACGGAGTCAAGTATTCTAAGTTCAGAATATTCTAAGTTGACCGATTTATTGCCGTATTTTCTCAACAATTATTAACGAGGGAAAATTCTTCCATGTTTAGGGTGGTAGGATAAATAATTACCTGAAGCATAGTTTTTTCGTTTTTTTTTATCTAACGCCTGAGAAAACTTGCCACAATTAAATTGATTTTCAAATTATTATTAAATTACCACCCCAAGAGCTCTACTGAGTAACATCTTCATCCCGTATATATTGCTACTGCTCCGTGTCTCGGACCGACACGGAGTTTCTGACAAAGTTAGCGAATATGAAATAAGTTTGAACCGTTCGAGATTGCATGATATATACATGTATGTCATGCAGGTGTGCATCAGATGCCGTAGAGTGCTGCATCAAATGCCGTAGAGTGCTGCATCAAATGCCGTAGAGTGCTGCATCAAATGCCGTAGAGTGATGCATCAAATGCCGTAGAGTGCTGCATCAAATGCTGTAGAGTGATGCATCAAATGCCGTAGAGTGATGCATCAAGTTTCATTTGCTGCCTCATCAAATGCTTTACATCGACATGTCTAAATGAAAGAATTATTACATGTCTGCAGGGATCTTGGTTATAAAAGAGTGATATCGATATTTGAACATTTCAACAGAAATGTTTGAAAAGAGAAGCGAAGAAACGATTTTTTTTTTCAATTTAATTGTACAGCGATTGACTTGCTAAGAATAAAGTTTGCAGTTGAATTGAACACTTGTTCTATTCCGCCTATCTCGATTTCTTCATATTAAAGTACAAGTCCTTTTTATATTGGATACCGTTGTATCCTTTTTATCTTTACGAATTTTGTAACGAATAACGTTTTAATTTTTGTATTGCAAGCTTGCTTTTCACATATTGTTCTATTTTAATAATTCAAAGCAAGCTGGCTTAGCTCAGACCCGGCATGCTGCGTTGTGCCGCTCATTGTGGAATGTGCTCTCTGTATTCAACAAGACTTAATACTGGCGTAGTACAAAAATATTTTATGCTGACATCTTTAATCTTCCAAACATTCGTCCCTAAAATAAAATTCTATACAGTAACGCACGTCAAAAATAACGAAAGAATCATTATATTTTTTGCTACTAAAAAGTTCACTGAGTTTCCTGTTTCTCTCTAAGGCTAAAGGTAATGATAGTTGGTAGAGTTTACAGCTTATAAGCCACCCATAAAATTCAATATATTGCTGATAGTAAAGTGTAATTATAGCGGCTGTGACAGGAACAAATTACACCAACGTGTTTTTTCCAGCACCCTCTTACAAGAGGCTGGTGAGAAATGAAGCAATATTTTAGGTGAAAAAAACGGCAATTGATCCCACCAATTGGCAGCCAAACTTTTAAGAGAATTTTATAAAAAAACAAGCAGTGTGCTGCTGTTTTGGTTTAAAGATATTGAATCATTTTCGCAACAAAATCGATTTTAAATATGAAAAATTATTGGAATTGAATTCGTCCGGTTGTTTGGTAATACAGGATAATATACAGATAGAGAAAGTTAGCCTGGATTTTCCTATAGGCCATAGACAAGTAGGTTTTAAAGATTGCTATGTTTTCTCGATCTTATGAAAGATTAAATATGTTTGTAACATGTTATTTTCTATAGAATTATAATTAGATTAGTCGTAGTTATTTATTAACTTAGGACATTCGAAAGAAAAGCTCCGTAACCCTTCAATAGGTTGAGGAATGTTTATGATGGGATAAAATATTTATACCTACTATTGACACTTAAATGAAATCGCTGGTTATTCCACATTCGCAACTAATGCTTTTATTTTTTTGTGAATCCTAAAATTATAGTTATTAGTGCTTCAGGATCAGGTATATGATTCCATTCTATTTCGGTCGTTAATTGTGACATTAATTTGTAGAATGTATGCACTATATAGATGCGCATAAATTTTTCAATGCTCCAATACTCCTATCATAAAACTGGTACCGTTTTAATATATCTTAATGTAACAGTGGAGGCGTGTTCTTCTAATCAAGTTTATACGGACCATTCGCCAAGCTTTGACTTTTCGCGTCAGAATGAGATAAGAAGTACATTGTACTTGTTTTTAAACATTTTTCTTCTGTCTAAAGTTCATTAACACAAGAAAATTAGAACAATTAAAAATTCCCTCCCTCGAGGAAAAAGAATAGTAAATGATGAGGAAATTAAAGATAGAATTCTTAACACCAGCAAACATGGTCTATATTTAAAGAATCATCATTTGCAGGGAGCACTTGCTTCCTGGTGATCGCTATAGCATGGTGGGTCTGTACATCTCGCAATGGGATTGTAGAAGCAATTAAAAAAAAAAACACCAATAATTTTCAGGTTTTTATCATGTTGAAAATAATTCTGAAAAATCCAAACGAGATATTTTGAAACAAAAGAAGATGGATTAATAATGGTATGGTAAATTTTATAAGTTAAAATGATCAGCCGTGAAATTGAATTGGCAATTTTTAATTGTTTGAATTGACAATTTTTTTATATAATTAAAATCCTTTTAATAATTAGAAATCGCTTTCCTATACAATAAGTCAAATTTCTATGCAAAGATTGTACCATTTGATAATCATTTTTTTTGTGGTTACTCGATCCTGGTGATTATGAAAATTAAATTGAACACAAACAAAACTTATAATTTACATAATCCTGCTGTTTTTGAAAAAAATTGCAACTAACATTCATTCAGTTCGATTTTCTTTCGGATTTATTCTATGGTTAAAAAACTTCACAAAAAATCTGCAGGTGTATTATGGCCCGTGTATATTATGTCGATTCTTACATAAACGATGTCAGTGTCACCCATCAAACTTCTACATGTCATTATTGTCCAAAAATTATGCTCCAACAGGCATCGATTCATAAGCTTGGAGTTTAATAGTTTCAAAATTTTACTTTGAACTCCCTGCAGGGACTTGATCAATTTATGGAAAATAATCTTAATAATATTTTTTTAGTCATATATTTTAAACTTATCCCACACGAGGCAGCCTATTCCATTAACAGATACAACTTCGTTTATTTTCTAACTAACAATCCTAGTTAACGGGTGTTTCAAATTTCCTTGATTTCTCATCAACTTTAAGTATTAACCGTTGTTTTCAAAGTATGTTTACAAATCTAAAATGATTCCCTCGTAGTGCAAAAGGGTTCTCATCTAACTAAAGCACCAAGAAAAAGAATAAATCACACAATTGTGAATTCTAATCAACGGAGAACACTATTATCTTTTAATATTTGTCCTGAATATTCGTAGATGCTAAGCACGTCTTCTTCTCTTTTGTTCCTCGCAATGGCGGCGGCGGCCACAATGGGGGTTGCGATGCCGAAGGGAGCGAAAATGACGACGCCGAAAATTGGTGGAGCGTTGGAATTCCTTAAACTCGTATATCATTGAATATAGTTAAATTATTCAAATAAAATTCAAACTTTTTTCAGCATGACAAACACTTAAAGAGAAATATTTCTTACACTAGCCCGCTTTTACATAAGGAAGCTCATCCATGACAGGTTAGTAATATGATCATTAGTTGTCATTTATTAGTGTAATAATATCAGATGATAAGGATTCAGTATGTTTTTTAAAATCAGTGTTTACTAATTCGATGAAGAATGAGACACAAGTTAAAGAAGTTACCCGGTGCTGAATGTTGCCGCAGTATGTTGATAAGGGAGCGCAGCCGTGCACCACCAATTTTGTGCACCAATAAGCCCTGGATCGAACGCCTTGGATCTCTCCGGGCATCCACCAATCAGCCGTGAACCACTCGGCTTTGTCCTCCTCCGGCCTTGCATAAAACCTCCCGTGCACCACCAGGCCGCGGAACGAATATGACTTCCTGGCATTGTTAAATTACGTAATTTTACGTTCACTGCATCTGAGGTTAGGTTTCAGATGGTATAGTTCTGTTCCAAAATTTATCGTCCTTCGACGAGTGGCCGTTTGACCGAGGGCTGGGTCGACGCACGGCCTAGATATGATTGTCCAGTGTTGAAGGCTACGTTCCGGAAGGCAGTAATTATGAAGGTCCATTACATCCAGGGAAGTGGTGGTCTTCGGCAGGCTATAATTGATAAGCCTGCCGATGTATATGTAACAATGTATACAGTACTAACTACTAGAAAATATAAAATTGGGTGGGTCGAAATTAGTTTCGAAAAATTGGGGGGTCGAAATTAGTTTCAGTTAATATGTTGCGACTGGTGCGACAGCGCTGCGCACGCAGTGTCTGGCAAGGGTTCCAATACCTTGAATATTTCCAGTGAATTATTGACTTGCCAGTGTTAGTGTATAATTTTGGGCGGATACGGACATAATTGGGCGGATACACTGGTTAGTAGTTAATTAGATTACTGAAATTCAGCCTCTTGCCGAGAACTTACGCTTTTACTAAATTTACTAGTAATTTAGGCATTATTAAAAACTAATCTGAAAGTTATTTAACATAACGTTCACGTTCCTTATTGATACCCTGTTAGGTACATGGCTCTCACTATCAGACACTTCTAACTGATTTAGTTCAAAGTTACGTTGTTCAGGCACGCTGCTAAGGAGAATTTTAACCAACGGCTAACGCTGCATTGCTGCCGCCATTGCCTCGCAATCTAGTTAATCTAAATTCCCCCTATTTCATAGAAATAACTGAAATCTTCCAAATTAATGTTATGTTCGGCTCCACAAATAGTCTTAACTTTGCAGATGGTCGATTTTTTGGCTTTGGGGAACAAACGACTACCAGAATTCTCGATCTGTCCACCGTCATGACAACTCAGACTTGCATTGTCAGTGAGTTATTTCAGTTACACTGTTGGCAATCACATTCACTAATGTTTTTTTATGGTCTCTAACAATTCATTAGAAAATGCGTTCAATAAGTGTATCAAGAATAACCCTTCTACCACCACTTCTACGACAGGAATGCTTATCAAGAAATGAAAAGCAAAGAAAACGGGCAAAAACTCACCATTTCGTATGCGAGAAAACGTTTGTCAGTCCAGCTCCACAGTCAGTTCAAAAACCTAAAACACAAGTAAAAACAATTAGTAAACTAAACTCCACATTTAATATATTAGAACACAAATAATTATTGTAAAATGAAAAAATGAGGTAAACACGAGCAGACAAACATATTCATTTAATATTTCGAAGGATATGAACTGTAGGAGGCTTTTAGACTAGGCTTTTGTTCAAAAATATGTACATGGACTCCAAAATTCGCAGGTCTGAGAAACTGGTTATGTAGGCTAAAACTCTGAAATAACTATCAGACACCGGGTCATTGCACTGCTTGGCATGAACGCGCACTGCTGAATGAGGGGATGCGCAAGCAGGTTCCCGGTTCGAAACTCCTTCCTTTATGCTCCGCCAGCCTAGTATAAAAATTGCGTGATGTCATGCCGACATACGCAAATGCGCACTGCGTAAAACTATGTAGAACAGGAAACTTGCTGCGCATCCCCCCTCATTCACGAGTACGAGTTCATGCCGAGCAGTGCAACGCCCCGGTGTCCGATAGTGATGTTAGAGTATTAGCCTCCACAACCGGTTTTTCTGACATGCGAATTTTAGTGTCCCTGTATATTTTAAAACAAAAGCCTAGTCTAAATAGCACATACTGTTCATATCCCCTAGAAATAGTAAATAAATAGGTTTGTCTGCTCATGTTTACCTCATTATTATTTGTTTTTATTTGCTTATTTATATTTTAATATCTTCAATGTAAATTTTAGTTTGCTAATTGTTTGTACTTGTGTTTTAATTTCTTGAGCTGACGATGGAGCTGGACTCAGAAACGTTTTCTCGCACAAGAAATGGTGATTTTTTTGGCCAGTTTTCTTTGCTTTTAAATTCTTGATAAACTTGCGATTTAAGCAATCAAGTGATTCTAATTCTTATATCCGATCAAAGTACAGCGAGGAATGCGTATGTGATTAAACGTTGGTTCAATCTGGATCAACGGTATCCTCCAGTCGTGGTATCCTCACCTGCAAAGTTAAGGGGAGCGTCTTGGTCCAAAATCGACAATTTTGGCCTTTCCTGTTTTAGTCTCATCTTAAAGCTGACATTCTGACCAATCCAACGGCTCCAAAACCATCTCTGTACGTTGATTTATGCGTTCACGACAGATCCCGAAAGGGAGGGGGGTGGGGGAGTTCTTTCACATTTAAGATAGGGAATAGTTCCCGCAGTGCACTATAAATCGCTAGCCTACAGACACTCAGCTCCAGGGCAGAGATTAACGAAACTTCGCTAAGTTCACGTAACTTTTCGTACTTACGTTCAAAAAGTTACGTATGGCGTAAGCCACTCAAAATTTTGCATTAACAAAACTGTCTTACGCATGACTCATCTGAAAAGGTATTATCGAAACCATACAACTAACTGACCAATCAGAGGCTTTGGATTTGCTGTTCCTAGCTCCTGTCGACTCAGTGCGCAGAGCGCGTGGATGGAAGGAGGTTGTGTCGTGTCAGCGGCATCAGCGTAGACTGACTAGGGTGCATATGGAGAAATAAGTGTGACGTTATCCAAATAGCAATGCACTTGTTGTTGTGATCATTCATCAAAATTTCTTGCAATCAGGGCAAAAAAAAATTGCACTATTCCCATTCAAAACTAGAAGACTTTTTAGAGACCTAGAATTTAGAAAATTTTATGAGTTGGAGTTGTGACTGTCAGAGAAAAAAGAAATATGTGTACGGAGCTAAAAAAATGGTTGGCTTGTCAACCTCCACATAATTTTGAATAAAAAAGACATGAAGATATTTTGAATCAAAAGGCATAAAACTCTTGAACATGAATATCAACATTTGCTTGTAAATTGAAACACAAGAGGAAAACAAATTAGCTTCTGGTATAAACTCAATCAAATATTTTTTCCTAAAAGCACTAGCACGATCCCATATCATACCTAAGTCTCATTATTGACAAAATTCTATTACAATTCAACTTGCTGCTAGTAAATTAATAGTCTCATATTGCTTCAACACTCAAAATTTGTACGTAACTCCGCTTACGACACCTCCGAGCAGGCGTACAGTTATGCACAAATTTTTGTATGTAGCTTCCCGCGCAAATGTTTCGATAATAACACTCAGTAGAGCCACGTCTACTTAGCTGTACTTACGTTAAACGTTAGCGGCTACGTATACTTAGCATGTTTTGATAATCCGGCCCCAGTAACCTTGCCGCAGTCGTACGGGGTGGTTATAGAGCCGTCGCTAATACCATCCTTGACAGAAATTGAGCTCCAGTATCGTCTAGTCGCATTCCTTGCAGTGTTGAATGCCGATTTAGAGGCACCCGGGACTTTGTCGGGCTCTACTGAACATTCACACTTATTGTTACTGGAACCTATTTCCTCCTACAGTTTCAAAACTACAGCAATGAGACATATACCATTCGATTTGCAAAGAAAAGATCTACAAATTGTTGCAGGCGTTTTTCTAATTTCGTTATAGTTTGGATTTTATTTTGTAAAATGAGGGGTTGAAAGGGGTAAAATCAAAAAATTTCCGAAAAATGCTCCCACACCCACAAAAATAGGAATTTCAAAAAAAACGCCTGCATCAATTTGTAGATATGGTCGCATCGAATGATACGCATCGAATGATATGCGTCTCGATGTTGTAGCTTAAAAATCCTAGGCCCGCGGAGATTTCTACAGTACCCCCTTTATGTCCGGTTTCTAAGAATTTCACGTTTTCTATCATTTTTTCCAAAAATTCACACGAACAAAAAAGTCTTAGAATTCTGTTTTACATACGTGTATTGAATTTCGAAGTGACATGTCCGTAAATAAAAAAGTTGTTTTGACCAAGACGCTCCCCTTAACAGCTTGCTTCCGATTAATATCAAATAATATTCTTTATTCTTTGAAGAAAAAGTTCGGTATGCATGCGACTGTTTCTACCATATCTATGTTTAACTGCAGTAGTATAGAGTACAAATTTCATATAAATGAAGTGATTACGGATAAATGGAGCTTCTTTATCTGTTAAAGACAATTTAACAAGCAATCATCTTGAGACGATTGATTTACTTTTGGCCTTTCCCCGGGCAAAATTTACTTACACGTCAGGTTGTTGGCTGGAATGATCTGATGTTCATTAGGTACGCTAAGACCTTCCGTTCCAAAGAGATGCAAAACTTTTTCCTTAGATTAAAAAGAAAGTTACGTCTAAACAAACGAAGGAGTACATCACCGGTTTCAGTGGAATAACCCCGACTGATTCGATACTTAGGTAGCAAAGTAGCTTTCACGAAGCATAGTCTCGCTAGAGCTCGCGGCTTGCGCATGTGTTAGTGAGAACAGGGCATATATTATCTTTACCTTTTAGTCCTGACATTTCTGATTTAGTCTCGGCACGGTTCTGTATCGCCGACTTTCCTTAATACTTTACTGACCCATCCTTGCTTCGAGTACATGAAGAGGTCATTGACGTAGGACAGGGAGAAAATTTCAAGTCGCTGGAGATGATTTACATTTCCCAGGCAAAATTCACCTCGTGAATTGGTTTGTCTTTTATGAAGACGTGTTCCGAAAAACACCTTGTGCGGGCTCACTAGATCAGCTTCTCCCTCCCACTTGGGACTTCAAATGGTCACCAAACCAACAGTCACACCTGCGTGCTGTCGGCCAGCTAGCCTCGAACAGACCTCTGGCCGTCTGGCCAAGGGTCTATATTCGAAATAATATAGATTCCTTATAATTTGCGCACTTTGGACTTGATGATGGTAGCCTATGAGGGAAAAATTGTTTAGTGATGCGACTAGTCACTAGGGGATACATGACGTATAGCTTAATGAAATGATTGATGTAACATGGGTTGCTGTTCTCTAGTTGCACGAAGGAATGCGTGTATGAGACGTCGCAGGAGCAATGGCTTTGAGGCTGGTCGTGCTCTACCGACACTGGGTAATAACAATGGAGACGCAGACCTCTCCAGTTCCTTGNTACTGTGGCTGAGAATGAACACCAATTTCGTCATAATTCCTCATTTCCTTGTTTCCAATAAAAATTAGTTATAAACGATTGAATTTAATCACAGCATAAAACCTCGCGCGTTTAACGATAGATGATTTCATAAAATATCGACTCGGGCTAGCTGCCTTTAGAGGATACTAATAACGGCCTAGCTTGAGGGTGGCTGAATCCTTACATGGCTGAATCCTCACATGGCTGAATCCTCACATGGCTGAATCCTCACATGGCTGAATCCTCACATGGCTGAATCCTCACATGGCTGAATCCTCACATGGCTGAATCCTTACATGGCTAAATCCTCACATGACTGAATCCTCCTGTTGGCTTATCCACAATGAAATCAATCACCTGAAACCCGCCAGTTGCTTCTATCCAGCGTTGCTGATTTCAGCCTTTTGAAAAATTAACATTTTTAAAATTTATGCTGCAACTGTTGAAACATAAAGTTTATGTATTTACGTCAACATGAAACGATTGAAAATGACTATCGGTAAGTCCTGATTTATTTCAAACCATATATAGCTGGATGTAATATTGAAAATCGATCGGGTTAAATTAAATTTGCAATCTAACCCCAACCTTTACCTACATTCGAGCGTAACTGAATTGGACCAAGTCTTTTTCTCCTTTTACGTGTTCTGAGGCCTGGGGCCGTATTATCAAAACTTCGTAAGAACGCAAAATCGACTTACGAGTGGCGTAATTGCTGACTTGATGACGTAACTCTAGAGGTGGTATTATCAAAACATTTGCGCGGAAAGATACGTAACGTAACTGTACGCCTGCTCGGAGATGTCGTAAGTGGAGTTCCGCACAAGCTTAGAGTGTCTGCTGAAGCGTTAGGAAACTATTGATTTACAAGCAAGAAGCAACACCTTGACTTGTGATAGAATTTTGTCAATAATCCGACAGCGCGGATTATACACGCATAGAATGATGGCTCTACTTGTGATATCTCCACTACTTGATCGTGCAACATTTGCACGATCAAAATATGTGATCGTGCTAAACAGTGCTATTGGAAAAATTCAATTGAGTTAATGCCAGAAACTAATTTTGTTTTCCTTTTACGTTATATTTTACAAGCAAATGCATATTACATTATATATTACAAGCACGAAAGCAAAGCTTTCGCGCCCAACTCCCATCATTCATTCCTTCTAGTCGGTACTTTATATCTCTGCCAACCCTAATTTTTAGCTCCGTACACAGATTTCTTCTTCAACTCACGCTGTTTATTAAAAAGAGTTCACAACTATTTTAGAACGGCTTTTAATGGGCCAACAAGGAGCAATACCGACTCAATACCGACAGACAGCATTCGATAGTCGATACCATCGAAGGCATCGATTCCCGCCATCGAAGTTCACAGAATGTAAACAAATCCAAGGCCTCTGATTGGTCAGTTGGCCAGATGGTTTTGAGAGTACGCTTTTAGCTAAGTCTTACGTAGGAATGTTTTGATAATGCCAAAATTAGGGTGTACTTACGTAACACGTAACTTTTTTTTCGGAAGTACAAAAAGTTACGAAGTTTTGATAATACGGCCCCAGGTCATTATCCCAAACCTGCCTCTCCGTATTCGAATCTTGCGTTCTAGCGGGATCGAGGGAGGGGGGGAGAGAGGGGCGATTTTTTGTGATCTTTTTTCTGTGACGACTTTCTGTGATTTTTTCCTGTGACGCTTTCTGTGATCTTTTTTTTCTGTGACGACTTTTTGTCAGTTTTTTTCTGTGACGACTTTTTGTCATCTTGTTGTTCAGTGATGACTTGACTTTCATTGATCTTTTTTTTTTTGTGACGACTTTCTGTGATCTTTTTTTCTGTGACAACTTTCTGTGATTTTTTCTGTTACGACTTTTTGTGATCTTTTTTTTTGTGACGACTTTTTGTGATCTTTTTTTCTGTGACGACTTTCTATGATTTTTTCTGTTACGACTTTTTGTGATCTTTTTTTCTGTGACGACTTTCTGTGATCTTTTTTTCTGTGACACATTTCTGTGATCTCTTCTGCGACGAATTTCTGTGATTTTTTCTGTGACGACTTTCTGTGAACTTTTTTTCTGTGACGACTTCTATGATTTTTTCTTTGACGACTTTTTGTGATCTTCTTTTCTGACACGAATTTCTGTAATCTTTTTTTCTGTGAGGTCTTTTTGTGATATTTTTTCTGTGACTACTTTTTGTCATATTTTTATTGTGAAGACTTTTTGCGATCTTTTTTCAATGAGGACTTTCTATGATTTTTTTCTGTGACGACTTTTTTTGATCTTCTTTTCTGCCCCGAATTTCTGTGTTTTTTTTTGTTAGGACTTTTGTACGATGTTGTGTTTCATATGTACGCAGTGCTTTTCTACGCACGTTTTAGGCGTATCTAATTAGTTATTAATAACCTGAGGCAGGTTCTGGTGCCTTGACTTAAATGAGGATAAATGAAGCACAAGTTAAGTACAGATTAGATACTTATACTTTGTGAGAATATATCGGCTTACAGTTTAGGATAATCAGAATATAAGTTGGAGCTTTAACACTGCAATGTCTTCGGCGTCCAGTTGAAGTATGGATAAGTCTAGAGTGTATCTTCTACTCTGACATTAATTCAGGGTTACTGTCCTGATGGATACGGACAGGAGCAAGGGCGTACACAGGACTGTTCTCGGCCCAAGACTGAGTTTCCTGGTCTGGTCAGAGCTTTTATAGCTTCATTATTGACGTCACCAAGGGCGTGACTTGATAAACAGGAAAGGCTAATACAAGGAAATGCTCATGAACATATCGCATGTGAAGGATCTTATTTTTCAACAAGGAAGACATCAATCAGGAAATATCAAGGGACGAATGGTATCAACATTGTCATCTGACACTTCTTGTATTATTTTTTTTTCTGTGACGACTTTTTGTGATATTTTTTCTGTGACGACTTTTGTCATCTTTTTTACTGTGACGACTTTTTGTGATCTTTTTTTCTGTGACGACTTTCTGTGATTTTTTTTTTCCGTGAGGACTTTCTATGATTTTTTCAGTGACGACTCTCTGTGATCTTTTTTCTGTGACGACTTTATAAGAAATTCTGTTCCGTTTTAATTTAAGGAAGACTATGAAGATTAAGTTTGAATAGTTGTTAACTTCTAGGATAAGGAATTAACAGTTAGGGTGGGAAAGAGGTGACAGATTGTGCATTCTAGATTGCTGTATAAGTACAGCATAATATGTGCATATTCTCTCTTGATTAACTTGATTTAATGCATGGAATGGGCCCCTAGTCCTGTTAATGCATGCTAATTCACTTCTTTGGTTGGACCCAACATTGCAAAGTCGTCTATGACGCATTATCACTTTGGCCTTATTGCTGGCCTATAACCTTAACCTTAACCTTATTACTAATTAACTTATTTACTAAATTACTGCTGAGTTGGGCCAACCTATTACTAACCATTGCACATTGTAACTAAATCAAACCTCTGAATGGCCTCTATGCCACTTCTAAATGGAGCTATCGGCAATAATTTAGAAGGTTGGTTAAATCGATATTTGATCGCAATTAACTATACGACTATATATGACATATTGTTCAATTAATAAGCCCATTGTATTTTACTGTAATTCAAGTAGTTCTTTTTGTTACGTTACAGTATAACGACTCGCATCACACGTCACCCATCCTGCGGGAACTTCGTCGTACGGAACGCCTCTTCTGTTTGCTGCTGCCGTATTTAGTGTCGCAACTTCGCAAGGTTAATACTGGGAATCAAGTTCACTGTCAAATCATATGCCGATAAATTGGAATACAGAATATGATCACATAAAGCATCCTTGAAACTAAGTTTATCAGTTAATCAGACTGTATTCTTTCTCTGGTTGCAGTTGCTCCACTACTTCATCAGTTCTCAATTCTTTTGCCTACGAAAACTTTCGAAGATTTATCCTGTGGATTCTCAAATAAAGTTTATCAGCGATTATATTCGTGTAAATTCCTTACAACTTTCCGTGATATTTTTTCTGTGACGACTCTCTGTTATCTTTCTGTGTAACCTCTTTCGTGAGAAGCACAGCAGGGATTCCTCCAAAGACATTCGCATTCCGCGGATGGAATTATCTGTAATCGCTTTGTTTATTGCTCTATTATTCAAAGAGTGTGCAAGTTAATCTACTCACTTATATATCCAAATTAGATCATCAGTCAACTAAACCTGCAATCAATTTCCCGCTATTATTTTTTACCAAATATCATGAGTCTTCCTGAGTCTTCCTGAGTCTCAGCTGCAGGGCTGCAGTAAAATTCATACAATTCGGTAATTTAAAAGTTTCTAATACACTTATAGGCAGCGTAGGCCTGCTGTAGCTCGTACTTTCCATATCATATTTACAGCCTTTAAATATTAATTTAATCAAAATTGGGTTCAAGTATTTATTCATTCAATTTATCATCATTAATGCTCAATCAGAATATAACAAAGTTGGAAAATTTGAATTTTGTTGATCATCCATCCCTGTGGGACTAGGGATCTCTGCGTGATGAATGAATCAGAATTCGAAGTATTCATTTATATGGTGCATCTTACCATTGATTTTCTTGGGATATTCCACAATACTTATAATAAAACCAACATAATTTTTATCTCTGCAACTGCATTGCTCGCATAATTATGTGCATTCATTATTCTCGACAATTTTATTTAAATGAATACATAAGTATTTTATTTATCAAAATTAAATAAATTTTAGAATATTCATTCTCATGTTGTACACCCACGTACGACCAAATGTTGACTCTAATTAGAAGATTAGGCTACCTTGTACGGTTTATATAGTAATCTGAATGCAGGTGTTTACAAAGATTCCCTATGTAACGTAAGGATCATCGAACTTTATCTGTGTCGGCAAAGTTCATGCCAATATGCTGCCCAGGTGTGCTCTGTCCTGCCGTCACGCAGCCCTTACTGAGCACCGCCTGCTCAAACCTGCCCAACGCCTGCTCTGGGGCGGCTCTGGCAGTGTACGCGGCAGTTACGCGTCACCGTTTGTCAACAACGATTAAAAAAAATTTTTTTCCTTCTCTCTCTGAGATCACCTAGACTTCTCTCTTGCAATGACAGGTTGTATTGACATTGGTTACTGACATTCTCATCCTATTGACTTTAGCAACGTAATTTAGAATCTAACAAATTCAATTATCGAGGATATATACACATCAAATTACTCACCGCTATTAACTATCTGCAAACGTCGACTGAAGCTCCGGGATTCGAAAGCAGGTTCTCCGCGTCGTAGTCCAACGCCTGTACCACTTGACCGCGCGGACACCTTACCATGCTAGGTTCTATGAACTACTTAACTATAATACAGAACAAATGACTCGCCATCATCTAGCAAATCGAGGAATAGCTATATTTGTGGTTGAACTTGATAGATATTATTCATAATGCACTAATTTTAAAAAATCAACAAAGTAGCTATTCGTTTGATCCCGTCAGTTAGATGTAAGTGAGTATTAGAGCTAAATTTGTTTAGTAATTTATCTTATTGCTTAGCTTCATTCATTCGATAGTTTGATAGGAAAATTAACAACGTACGCAAATCATTAGTCTACTGAAATCGCAAGTTCTCCAAGAGTTTTAATGCAAAGAAAGCGCCAAATAAATTCACCATATCTGATATCTTCAATGAAAACGTTTCGGAGACCTCGGTATTTTCTTTGCTCTAACATTTACTGTTATTAACGCGTTTTCTGTATATCCATGTTAGAAAACTTTCTCATGACAAACTGATTGAGATCTCGCTTTAGCAAAGCGTGAATGACCTTCAACGTTTCTGTTAGAGTGTTAAAACTGGAAGAGCACATAAAATTCTTACGTAATTCGAAGTATTAAAATACTGACGTGAAATAAATATCACAAATGGCATCGGGAATTGCCCAAAATATCGTGCTATGCGAATGAACTAGTTACTAGATGGAGGATGAAGTTCATTCTCCCGTCACTGACTCACTGTTTCCAACCCCTACCCCTCCTCCCTCTCTCAAAACCCCCCCATGCACGGCCTGCTAGCTGCTCTGCACAGCTCCCTGCCGGACAATCCCAAGTACCAGCGCTAAAACAGCGCAGCGTTATGTCCCTGCCGAGCTGCTAGAATTTTGTCTCTATATCAGCCATGGCGCAGCGCAGTTTTAGGGATAGATGGCCGGTTATAGTTTCACGGCTCCATCCTGCTAAAGCGCGACCAGCCCGGCTAAACCCGGCGCCGGTCTCGGCTCAAAATTTTAATTGGGTGGTTTTCTTAGACAGACTTCATTATGGCACTTCAAACGTGCCATTATTTTGCCCCTGCAAAGCCTAACATAGACATTGCCAGCAAAAACTCGTCAGGTTTCAATACCCTGGCAAAAAGATTGAAAATGGTTTTCTGGTGGCTTATCGGTTTATTTTTTATGAAGATTACATGCATATGCATCGAATATAACTGCCACTTAACCAACATATTTAGTCCCTCAGAGTTGAGTGTGAAGTCATTCTCTTCTGAAATTCGTTTTTCAACTATTATTCTCCTTTTTGTCTTCTGAGGGAATGCACCGAATGAAAATGTGCCTTGGTGTTTTACAGACATACACTTTTTTGAAGTTCACTAAGATTCTGGAGTTGGGAAGTCTCCTCAAAAACTTTCATCAGTTTATGAAGTCGATGATTATATTCATAGAGCAAGCACATCAAAACCATCGTGCAAGAGATTGTTTTTTATGGGAAATTTGGTTTCATGCACAAAATCGTTGATAGCTCTACAATGGATGCGTCAGCCTTCCTATGAAGGTTGAAGTCCATTAGGAACTTTTAAAACATAGAAGGCATCTCTTGCAGGGTTATCACTCTTGAGATGTGATATATCATTACAACCTTGGTTCGGCTCATTTTGAGGAACGACGAATATCACCTGATTCTCCATAAAGAAAAAACATTTAAAAGCCCGTTTAGGCCAACTTGCTCGGATCTTGAACCCTGGCAAGTTTTTATTTTATTTGTGGTTTAAAGGAGTTCATTAAGTTAATTGTAGATCATTCCGTCCATATAATGTTGTTTTTTTCTCTGTCGACAGTTGTTTAAATAGCAAAGAAACGTATTTACTAACAGGCTGATATGTGACATGGAATTGGCAACTTTGCTAATTGAGTATGTTGGAATAGAGTGGTAACAATTCGAATTTTTATTTATTTATTATAGCCTGTGTGATTAATGTATCCCTATCATTTCAAAGTTAGTTTTTCATTAATATTAAATGAAATCGAAGTACAATAATATTACTGCTATTTAAGTCAATCACTTATCTATAATATGCGACCTACATGATTATTTTGTCGTTGGTGTTTTAGGTACATGGAACATCCGATCGCTGAGCTTCAGCCACATTTATGTGTAACTAAAATGACTTGAAATTCTGAATACTCGAGCATATGACATTCAAAGCCACTGCGTAAACTTAGATACTTGATTTAGCATCGATGTGAGAAAAATAAGTACTCGCATTTTTACTAGCCTATTACTAGACACTAATTATTCAATTTGCTCGAAACAATATAATATGCCATTTGGTTGTAAATTCCTCATGCGAAAGAAAAATTCTTTAGACTATGCCTAATTATCGTCATGTTAATAGTATATGTGAGAGTTTCCACAAGTAAATGTTTCTTTGTTGGGTTGACTCAAAATAGCATTGTCAGTTCACTTTGTCTGTCGTCAAAATATTCTGGATTTAAACTTTACAAGTGATAGATTAGAACTGCAGCAACAGAAAATAATTGTTGCATTGCAGTAGTGAAGTATAAAACCTCTTATCGATGTCACAAGATAGTTACCAATACAGGCAATACTTCATCAGCAAATCTCTTTATGAATTCCCGATTTCCATCTGAGAAGCTTGGTTGAGCGGGGCTTTTAAGGATTCAGTTGCGATGTAGATGCTTTCTAACCACACCCACCTTCAAACTGAATGCCTTTCCCAAGAGCTTAGCGCTAAAAGTCAATCTTTATATCCGCAACTTTAAACTTCCTCAAGACTCAACTTCCGCGCCGCATAAAAAGCCCGGCTGAAGTTAGCCCGCGCAGGTGAGAAAAGCTTCACAAGGCGCCGTTGAAATTAGTAACATTTTGGCCAATCTCTTATTCACAAAAATTCACTTTTCCGCTCTTATTTTTTCGCTTCTTCGAGGGTAAGTGAAAAAGTAGATTTTATCGGCGAGTCGCAATTGAATGTGATTGTGGATAAGAAAGAGAATTGCTTCTGTTTGGAACATATATCTGGTGAACATGATCCAAGCTCTTCAATTCCTCCCAATATAAGTCCATCATTCGACCTTCTGAACCCCATAATGTATTTAAATTTATCCTAATTAATTATATTTCTGACAGAAACACAAAGAAATGGCAAAATGATTGGAGCTTCTTTCGATCTTTATCTACGTTTCTTTATGAATTACCTATTAATGAAGCTAGAATTTGCAAACTCCTAAAAATCGTCATTTTTCTCAAATTATCATCTGCGAACTATATTATTTCGCAGCCCATGGATGACGTGCAGGCGGTACACAGGGGAGGAATACACCGCATCCTTCATGAGCCAAGGGGCGTCCAGTATGAACTATTCGCGTATAGAAAAGTATTATTGCTCGTGTCACAGTGACCGAGTGAGGGGAAGGTTTGCATGCCTCTCCTGAAGCTGGAAACAATAAGCCCTTGGTGAATAGTCTCTCTGGAAATATGCAGCAGAAGTCCGGCGCATGAAAAAAATGGAGTGGAAACTAAAAATTTTGTTTATCGAGATGAGCGAGAAATGACGAGGCTTACAATTAAGAAACTAGCAACGAAGAGATAGTTTTTTTAAGTTGAAAAATTTCTAACTGGAATGGTGGTTGAGGGGGGGGGGGAACTGGTGGTTTCTCTGAATTTATTAATCAATTTTTATTCGTTGTTCAATCGACTTGAAATACGGTACTATTTTCGAGGTCTGGTGCTGGCTACACAAAGAGTTCAACGAATGCACATCAGCAATGCAGATGCAATATGTCTCAATATGTCAATGCATATGAAATCTACAGGATATCGCTGTTATATTTTGAAGTGCGTGATAATAGTTGAATAGCGTACTAGACACGGTTCTTAAGCCAAATCAAAATTTTTGTCTGAATTGTCAGCCCGAAGGACTTTGAAGGACTGAATCTCCAGCGTACAGTCAGCTTGACCGGATGCCAATTTAACCTGTCACTCCGTGCGTGGCCTGGTTTTTCTCCCACTCGGACTTGAATGTCGCAGCTGATGTATCAGCAGCGATACCAGTTACTGGTTGATAACCTGTTTTACATAACTGTCCAATCAGAGCAGCGTTAACCTGCATGTGAGTGACAATTACAATTTCTAGATTGATGTCCATTTTTTATACCTACTTTACATTACATTAGATAGTTCATAAAATCATTACATTGGAAAGTGTTATGTCTACAAATAGCAGTCGGCATGGAACATGCAATCATTTTCGAATGCAGATTTGTTCGACTGCTTCTCAATATCGAATTTTGTCTAAAGAAAAAGAACGATGTAAACAAACAAATTTTTGGCAATGAAAGATATCGAATATCGAGAATCCTAGATAGTTTCAAAAGACGATGAAGTTGGGAGCCAATGTATATGTTATGAAAATTCGGGAGCTTCAATTAACGAACGTTCAGTTGTTTATTCAGGTTGAAACTTTCATAATAATGATTTCGATGCAAATTTTTTCTTCTTCAAATTCCACAGTCGTTTCTTAATGAGGATTTTACTAATGAGAAGCGGATAAAAGTTAGCTCGTCAATATTCCGGCCTTCGTCAGGATCTTGGAAGATCTTATCAGAGTCGTTATAGAGGGTGCGATTTTATGTTAGTTTACTGGATTTAGAAGTTAATTCCCGAGAAGTACTTAAATATGAATTAGTGTCACGTGCGAATGTCTAAAATATTGTCGTAAGTTAGGATTTTACTCAAAATTAAGTTTCATGCAAGCAAGGCATGGAGTGAGTTATATGCTTAATGATACAGGATCTTGGGAGATCCTGTATCATCTTGTCTCTCTCTCTCTCTCTCGTGAATTTACCCTTGACTTTGCGTTCCCAATTCAGTTTTTCATTACTTTTCTCTTACATATAGCGAAGTGAGACTAAAATTTTCGGGTCGGGTCAGATAAATTTGTGCAGAAGTACAATGAGATTAATTAAATAAACCCAATTTATGAAATTACAATGTCCTGAAAATTGAAGTATACAAGCATCCTCAAATAACCTATGCGATGATAAATATAATCTTATGCCTATATTTCCAAACAAAATAAATTAAAGCCCTAATTACCTCGAGCCACATGTTAACAGATTTTGTTCGGCACAATCTTGGGACATGTCAATCAGCTAAGTCATATATCTGCTGACATCATTGATCTTCGGCACTCTTTTCGTTCGAGGGAATATTTTGTTTGCCGTTTGCATTATATATTTTCGAATCCACTATTGAACATTAAAAATATTCTTGAACTAATTCCAAACAGATAATGCATGGGTAAACATCTCTGTAGCGATGGATTCAAATAACTGGATTGTAGACGGCAATGAACCACAGAAAATTACTTCCTAAATATGACATTTAATGACACGACGAAAGCCAGGCTTTGAAGTCCTCACATCAACTACGGTGTTGTGGGACAATAGACCAATATGAAATTAACCAAGTAAAGCTATCTATTCCTCATAATCGTATTCTTTACTTGCGTCGCTCTACTCGTAAATGAGAAGGTCTTATGATTTGTTCTGGATAAAATTTTGCTTGAGTTTCTGCAAATGTAACACAAGCTACTAGTATGTAGCTTAATTTATGGGTCAAGCGTTTAATTTAAGAGAACCATAATTATGATGGGCGATTATGAATGGAGCAACTCGTATATGTGCACATGTGTTTGGAGGGGCATTAATAAGTTTTTCTCTGTTTTTTTTTTTACAAAGAATTCTATATTATACTGTGGCTGAGAACGAATACCAATTTCGTCATAATTCTTCATTTCCTTGTTTCCAATAATAATTAGTTACAAACGATTGAATCTAATCACAGCATAGAACCACGCGCGTTCAACGATGGATGATTTCATAGAATGTCAACTCAGGCTGCCATGAGAGGATACCAATAACTGCCTAGCTTCAGGATGGCTGAATCCTTACATGGCTGAGTCCTCGCTTGGCTGAATCCTCACATGACTGAATCCTCGCTTGGCTGAATCCTCACATGGCTGAATCCTTGCTTGGCTGAATCCTCACATGGCTGAATCCTCGCTTGGCTGAATCCTCACATGGCTGAATCCTCACATGACTGAATCATCACATGACTGAATCCTCCTGTTGGCTTAATCCACAATGGAATCAACCACCTGATACCCGCCCGTTGCTTCTATTCAGCGTTGCTGATTTCAGCCTTTTGGAAAATTAACATTTTTAAAATTTATGCTACAACTGTTGAAACATAAAGTTTATGTATTTACGCCATAATGAAACGATTGAAAATGACTATCGGTAAGTCCTGATTTATTTCAAACCCTATAGCTGGATGCAATATTGAAAATCGAACGGGTTGAATTAAATTTGTAATCTAACTCCAACCATTACCTACATTCGAGCGTAACTGAATTGGACCAAGTCTTTTTCTCCTTTTATGTGTTCAGAGGCCTGGTCATTATCCCAAACCTGCCTCTCCGTATTCGAATCTTGCGTTCTAGCGGGATGGTGGGGGGAAGGGGGCGATTTTCTGTGATCTTTTTTTTTCTGTGACGACTTTCTGTGATATTTTTTTGTGTGGCAACTTTCTGTGATCTTTTATTCTGTAACGACTTTTTGTGATTTTTTTATGTAACGACTTTCTGTGATCTTTTTTCTGTGACGATTTTCTGTGAACTTTTTTTCTGTGACGACTTTCTGTGATCTTTTTTTCGGTGACGACTTTCTGTGAACTTTTGTTCGGTGACGACTTTCTGTGATTTTATTCTGTGACGACTTCATGTGATATTTTTTTGTGTGACGACTTTCTGTGATCTTATTTTTTCTGTGACGACTTTCTGCGATAATTTTCTGTGACAACTTTTGTGATTTTTTCTGCTGTGAATTTTTTTGGTGGTCATTTTTCCGATGACTTCTTTCTGTGATTTTTTCTGCGACGATTTTTTGTGATCTTTTTCTGTGACGAATTTCTGTGATTTTTTTTCTGTGACGGCTTTTTGTGATTTCTTCTTCTGTGACAGCAGAAAAAGAAATCACAAAAAGTTTTCTTTTTGAAAAAGTTTTCAGAAAAAGTCGCCACAAAAAAATCGCCACAAAAAATTTTCTGAAAAAGTTCTTTTTCAGAAAAGTTTTTTTTCTGTGATGGCAGAAACACTCTTCGTTTCTGCCATCTTTCTGTGTGACCTTTTTCGTTAGAAGCGCCGGCGGGATTTTTACGTAGACATTCGCCATCCTAGTATGGGATTATTTGCAATTGCTATGTTTATTGTTTTGATATTCAATAAGTACGCAAATTATTCTGCTCACTTATAATTCCAAACTAGATCATCAATCAACTAAACATGCAAACAATTTCCCGCTATTATTTTTGGCAAATCTTAATGTCCTCTGAGCTGCAAGGCCACAGTAAAATTCACACAATTCGGTAGTTTAAAAGTTTCTAATACACTTATTGGCAGCGCAGGCCTGCTGTAGTTCGTACTTTCCATATAAAATTTACTGACATTTAATAATAATTTTAATCTTGATAGGGCTAAAGTATTTATTTATTCAATTTACCATCATTTATACTAAATCAGAATAAAACAAGTTTGTAGATTTGAACTTAAATTTACCATTTATCCCGCAGGGACTTCGTCAAAACTTATAATAAAACAAAAATTATTTTCATCTTTGCAATTGCATTGCTCGCATAATTGTGCGCATTCATTATTCTGGACAAGCAAATTAAACTGAATATATACATATTTCATTCATGGAATTGAAGAAATTTCGGAAAATTCATACTCACGTTGTACAAGCGCGACAAAATGTCGACTCTAATTAGGAGATTAATTAGGCTACCTTGTACTGTTCGTACATGTTTGTATAGTGATCTAAATGCAGGTGTTTACAAAGATTCCCTATGTAACATAAGGATCATGGAACTTTATCTGTGTCGGCAAAGTTCATGCCAATATGCTGGAAGTTCCATCGTAGGAGAGCTGCTGCCTGAGGTTCCCAAGCTTATGGCTGCTCTGTAGCAACTCACCAACCTCTGACGCTTATCTATAATGCGTAGGGTAGAATACACGATTTCTGACACAGGGAATAATATCCAACTTTGCGTATCGATGCCGATTGCTGAATAATTAATCATTTTATTAGCGCCTACCATTGTGGGAATAATACTCACATGAACTATTGCCTAGGAGCCATAGAAGTCGTTATTTTGCTTTTAAATTAATTCTTCGAATTTTCGTAATATCATTAGTACAATCTTGCTGCGTCGCAGCAGCAGCTCGTTTTTTCTGAAGAGCTTCTAAACTTCGACATGCTTGCATAATATCGAAGAATATGCACGCTTGCAAACAGAGCTCGATGCTATCGAGCAGCGGATATCTTCTAGCACTGTAACTGCGGCGTACAAATGAGCATTACGTGTAGGAAAAAAAGTCAATGCTAAAACTGAGCGTTATTAAAGCCGAGCCTGCATGCCATATCGATATTGACAACTGTATCCACAGCAAAACGCTTTCCATTCACTCTGGCTTTCATGAAATAGTTATTGAGACAACTATCTTTCTCTGGGTGCAAGCATCCGTGATAGTTCTATTGGAGGTGATGCTTGCATAAACAGATTAACTATATACGAAAAAGTTATTATTTATGCTTAATCACTATAAAAACAGAAATCTCGTCAATAAATCATTTCACTTGCCAGAATATTCTGTTTATAAGCTGTCATATTTCAATAAATTACATATAGTTTATTGTCCAATATTGAAAATATTCAAATAATTGAATGGGTCCAAATTTTTAGCCATGCATACACCTATTTTTCCGATCTCGAGATGAGATACCATAAAGTCACTTGTAGAATATTGTTTTTGGGTACTCCTGATAGGAAGAAATGGTGATGTTCCTTCTTAACGTGGACGGAAAGGTTATAAAAATTTATATTTTTGATGTGCAGTGTTCGAAATAGTTCCACATCGTCGGGGTCTTAAAAATAGAATGATTCCACCAATGTTGTCGCATAAATAACGCATTTGTAGTAAATGAAATGAAATGAAAAGTACGAGAGCTTTAAAGTTTTCCACGTTTCCTTTTTCTTTTAAAGTTTTCCACGTTTCCTTTTTTTTCAAATTTACGTAAAATTTTAATAAAGCACATTTACCTTTCCTTCATCTTTTTCTTTCTTCAAAGCAGAGCTTCCATCCACACGAAAATCTTTCGGTGTTTGCTTTCCGCCTTTTATTCCGGAAAATTTATAACTGGAATATTTCGTAACTAAGTACTTATATCATTAGTCTGCTTATATTGCAAGTTCACAAGGAATTTAAAAGCAAAGAAAACGCCAAGAAAATTCACCATATCGATATTGAAAACGTTTCGGAGTCCAGCTCCATCATCAGTTCGACTAAACTAAAAATGAATAAAATCACTTTAAAAGTCAAAATTCAAAGACAGACATAAAACCTTAACAAGACCTAACGCTCGTACGAGCGAGAAACCGAGCAGATAATCAATTAAGTTATTTCCATTTCCATTTCCAGCTCCATCAACTGATGATGGAGCTGGACTCCGAAACGTTTTCAATATCGATATGGTGAATTTTCTTGGCGTTTTCTTTGCTTTTAAATTCCTTATTTCGTAACTAGAGATACGAAAAAAAAACTAAAAACAAAACCAATTAGTAATATCACATAATGCTACGATAAAATGGTCGACTCGATTTCAATTCATTGCAACATGGATTGTTAAAAATGATTAATGTAATAAACCATCGTATATTCAGTGCAAAGAAACACCTCTCAAAATTTCAAAGTCGCCGTTGTGGCGCCGCTCTCACAACGTCAGGACTCCACTTCCCTTGTTTTCAATAAACCGGGAGCGGAGATATTCCCCTATATACCGAGGCTACCTAGGGTCACCTTTTGAACAAAAAGGAAACTTACGGTGTAAATTTCAAACGAAGCGCTCATATTTATTAGTTTATTTTCTTGCAAGATGAAGGCCAGTTGCTTTTCCAACACTCGTTGTTGGCCTAAAGCAATTTAGACGCGAAAGGAAATTCATCTGCCCTCGGTGGTCTCATAACGCGCCGAGTTCTGTGTCAGGAATCTCTACGACATATATTAAAATGACAATAAAAAAAGAATAAAAAATTATATAGCATAAGGATAATAATTTATGCAGCAGTGACGAAAAGAAACTTATGCTTTGAACGTAGCCAAAAAATGTAATGAAGCCA
>NW_025932696.1:0-52209 GCF_000764305.2 Hyalella azteca
CCCCTCCCCCCATATATTTCAACGGGGCGCCCCCTCCCCCCATAAATTTCAACAGGGTGGTTGCATGCGGCCTATGGAACCCCTCCATGTCCCCACCCCTATGATTTTCGTGGGAACATTTGGACATTTTTTCTAAAAGGTAATAATGAAATTTATTCGTGCTTTTTAAAAATATATAAGTGGTTCTTGTGAGGAGTGTGTAGGGTTTATAGAAATTATTTTGGAATCTAATTTATTTTAATACTTGAAAATACGGACGATTTCAGTGTGGCAATACCGTGAGGAGTGGGTGATGTTTTTCGTAATTCTTTTAGAACCAAATTTCCAAAGTTATTTGCAGATTTAAAAAAATACGAATATTTTCATGTGTAGTGAGGACATTTCTAGGACATTCTTTTCGAACCTTAATTATTATTAAATTTTTTGCTAATTGAAAAATACGGTAAACTTTCTTGTGGATTAAGCACTGTTTGCAGGCATTTTTTAGGAAACGAATTCGGGTATTTACCCATACGTGTTTATGAAAAACATGAAATCTTTCACAGTACTTTGGATACTTTTGGTCTTTATAGGCACACTCAATAGGTTGTTAGTTATTGTAGCGAAGACGCTTGGTGAAGGTAGCGTAAACGTTTGGTGATGAGAACAAGGCGGTTGGTGAGTGTATTTTGAATCAACGGTCTGAAAAGCATGAAGGAGAAGAAAAACTGGCTCAATATTACGTTTCTAGTATTTAGATGCAAATTTCATTAATTAACGAATAATTATTCACACAAATATCTTTATCACGCTAATACTTGCTTTAGTTGAGCTTGAAAATTTTAAAGAATTAATTACTTCTTATATTTTGTTACCAAGTACCTTAGAGAGAATAAATGAATATTCTGAAAGAGACACGACTTTAGTGACATTAAAATATCTTCGTGAAGTTGTTCTCTTGTAATATGCATGAACCAAGCCATCCTTTACAAGAAAGAATTGATTTAAAACCGCGTACTTTATGGAGCAATGTTTCCTCGTCATGCAGAGACCAAGTATAAAGACTCGCATGTAATATAACTATTAAAAATTCTGGACACATCCACAGAGATCCACATTTGAGATTATAGCTTATTCGTTGGCATGCGCCTCTTCGCTTATTATTTGCAACCTATTCTCAACTAGCTCACATCCTCATACTTATGAAAGTTTTACTGCTGTATGCAATACGTACACAAAAGCGACTACGCGCGGAACGTTACGAGTTTCGTATGTCAGACAGAACCTTTCATTGCGAGCAGTTTCCGCGTTAAAATTCAGTTGCGTGCCGCCTTATATATTGACGGCGAAAGTCTTTGGTCTTCTAGCACTCAAGTCACGCGCCATGTAATCAACAAGAAACTTGGGGCCTTCGTCTGAGTGTATACCTCGCAAAACTAACGCGTTGAAAACCATTGGCTGATTTACAATGGCCACTCAATGACGCAACAATAACTTTTAGAAGTTTTATCCCCTCGTGTATCTCGTTTACAATCGGCATGTGGACAGATGGGAATGTGTGAGATTTCAGCTATTCCGAATGTCATTTTCACACAGAGATGGTAAAATATACAGTATACGTGAGACTGTCGGGTAGGTTAGTGTTCACAGTATATCTGAAAATATACAATACATGTACCTGAAAATATGGTGTTCTTACGTGAGACTTAACAGTGAGGAACAAAGTTAAGGTATATCAACTTGTATGGAGATTTGAGAACTTCGATATTCAGAGCTGAGACGGTTTTAAAAATAAAACGATTTTGGTATAGGATCGTTTGATGCCCACATTTTTGTCGTTAAAAAGTTCAAAAAATTCTGTTCGTCAACAATTCAACTTTAACAGACTGTTCTATTACAGAATTTAATAACTTAACCAATCAGAGCGTCTTCAGCAATTATATAATTAAATAATAATAAGACTTACATTAAGCATAATGCAGTTATAATAGGACAAATAATGAATTAATATTCGATCATAAATCACAGTATAATCTAACTCGTCATTTATAAATGGTTCAAGTTCGACGTTACATACACAGAACGCTCATATATAACATTATATACGAGATGATATTGACGACATGATCAAATCATTGTTTCCACATACCAATAATATAACCTTTTGTGTTTACTTTTACAAAGCTAAATAATACTTGTAAATACTATAAGTAAAGAACATTCTGCTCCTAAAGTTCTAACACATTGCTCCTACCCAGACGTACCAATTCTTGACGAATATCTAGGTAATATCGATAGTCAAATTGTCTCTGCTAAATAACGTGGATGATCGTTTATGCAATTCTTGTATTAATTAATGTATCAAAAAACCCAATTTATCAATATGGAATGCATCAGCAGTTACTATAGCTGCAAGTTGAATTGTGATGTTGATGTGGATAGCTGCACAGTAAATTATAGAATCAGCCGACGCCACGAGAAATTTTGATCTTGGTGGCAAATTCATTCCAAGGAATATAATTTAATTATGGAATGTCCTGATTGAGTGAGTTCAATTAAGCAGTACGTTAATGATAGATTTTCCTCGACAAGGGTTTATCATAAAAACAACACTTCGTGAGCACACGATATATTTATATATATATTCCACGTCAACAAAAATCATACTTTAATGCAGGGCCAAGGCTTTTAAATTAATTCGATCAAGTAGTATTGCTTTGAGAATTGAAGTCCAGAATCTAATAAAATAAATCTCGAAATGTAACCACTGCATGATGTCGCGCATAATAATAATCACACAATGTCAAAGCCATTTTGAACAAATGACTAATAATGGCATACTTTAAAATTAAGCAGATCTCGATCAGTCTCATGAATTCGATATATAGATAGTGTATCTGAGCAAGTCAAGGTCCAGTTCCTAATATATAAATTATAACACCTCAAAACCGATGTTGCGTTTACGTTTCCACATAATTTCAATGCCACGGGATTTTACCCCCCGGCAAAAAAGGTTCGCGGCCCCCGATGTCGCAGGGAACCGTTGGTGAGGCCAGAGGGCCTTGGATATGAGAACGTCCGACTCGTCCTAAAGTGGCCAGCGCAAGTTGTGCTTCGCATTTATTTATTCCTGAGAAGACAGAGAAGCACACTTTTTGCTGGGACACAAGAGCCAGAGGGAAGAAGAGTCTCCCAGGCGTCCACTATATAAAATCCCTTCCATTTGCTTCAATAAAAGCAGCAGTCTCTCAAAGTCCTCCTGGTCAAGACACGCACGTCCGACAAATTACCAGAAAGCCCACTCTGATCCCCTCACAGTCCCTTTTGCCTCCTCCTTTTCTTAGGGGTCCAGTTGCTGCTGCAACGCATAAAATTTTCTTGAAATCTTTCCAGCTCGAGAATAAATCTTTCCATCCTATATCCTGTCGAGCGCAATGCAGCTCTTGGTTCCTGATCAAAAGATCACATGCAAACTTTTGCACCGCGGCCACCATCCACCGCACTCGAAGTAGAGTAATTCATGACTTATTACATAAAACATAGCTTGTGGTCTCGCGTAGACCTGAACTGCGGGGATGTTCTGCAGCACTCAAATTGGACTTCTACTTCAATTTTTACCGTGCCTGCCGCAAAGAACTTTTGAACTTTTAGAGGAACCTGCTTGGTATTCAGATATTTGGTGTTCAATATTTAGTATTTATTTTTCGGTACTCAATACTCAGTGTTCAGTATTCAATGTTCAGCATTGAATATTCGGTGTTCAATATTCAGTATTCAAATGTCAGTATTAAATTTTCCGTATTCAATTATCAGTATTCAATTTTCATTATTTAATTAAATTATCAGTTTTCAATTCTCAGTATTCAATTTTATCAGAATCCCATTTTCAGCATTAAATTACCAGTATCCCATTTTCTGTATTAAATTTTCAGCTTTCAATGATCAGTTTTCATTATTCAGTATTCATCAAACAGATATTCTACCATTATCACTATATATACATTGAACAAAGTAATTATGACTGTTCTCAATCCTGTTTCCATGCTTCGCATTATGCTTCAACAAAAAAAATTAGCTTTCAGCAAATTTATAATCAATTTTGCATTTTCATGCGAAACATTGAACATTTATGATTAATAAAACGGTGATAGATGCAATGATAAAGTAGTTAAATAGGCTCAGAATCGCTAAATGAGATGATGATAAATTTATGATGATAAATTATTATATAAAACTATAAATTATTTATAGTTTCAATTACATGATGTTTGGTAAAATTATTCCAAGAATCCGTTTAAGAAATTTTCCAAGCGGAAATGTAAAAATTATTTATTTATGTTTGTAAATATTTGTAACTGCCATGGCGCGTGTGTTTTCAACACAAACCTTGCTATGTCTTATCTACGTAATCGGAAGTCTGTTAGCTATAACCAATAAAAATTTAAAAATAATAGAGAAATAATAATGATAAATATACAATATTAATACAATGAATAATAAAAGTAAAATAAATAATAATAATAATAAAATAATAATAAATTACTAATCATCAATGTTATACACTCTTCCGTACAATCATAAGCGGCGGAATAAAGATAAATCCATTGCAACCTTGAAGTCATCGGCTCTCATTGGGTGGTTGATGACTTATTAAAAAAGAGACTTGGACGGGTCGGTCGGCAACAATGGCGGTTATGAAGTTATGACACGCGTGGTCGAGGTCGTTTATTATTTCAAGTACCTGACCACCAATGGCAGCCCTCGCGCTAACCGCAGATCCATAACTGCGACCAATGAACGCTCGCCGCTTATGATTAGCAGCGCCTCATCATAACAGCCGATGCCACACGCTGCCATGCCGACGCTGCCACTGCAACGCTCGCCGCTTATGATTAGCAGCGCCTCATCATAACCGCCGATGCCACACGCTGCCACTGCAACGCTCGCCGCTTATGATTAGCAGCGCCTCATCATAAAAGCCGATGCCGCACGCTGCCATGCCGATGTCGCCACGACGCTGACATGATTGATTTGCATGTCATTTTCCATTTCCACTTATCAATATTATTCTTGTCAATCAATACTAGTTTTCCAAAAATCATTTTCCAGTTTTTGTCGCCAACCAGTGAAAGGACAATCCAGACAATTAAAATGCACTCGTCCCCTGTTCTCTTATAGCCCCGAGTCTCTACCCAATTCCATCAAACTGTCCAGTGTCAATCTGGCGTCTCATTATAATCATTATAATTGTATGTAATTGAAACGTTATATTCACTTGACCTGATAGAGATTGATGACACGAGTCAACATCTGAAAGACACGTGATAGATCACGCGATAAAGGTATTAGTAAGGGGCGGAAGCGAATGCTATATAATGGCTAGCAACATTAAGTAAGCGCTTTATTTTCGCAGTAGTTGATAAGCGCTCCGCGATGTAACGTGTCGGATGAGCTCTCCCACCTTACGGTCTACGCCGTAGCTCATACCTCTGTATCGTAATGTATAACCATCACGTATATAAGAGATGTTATAAGACACATGTGTCTTACTTATCTTTCACGACCTTATAGTCACGTAACTCGATCCTCAGGTAGAGCTTAATCTAAAATGATCTGGGACAAAGCACAGAATCACCCTTATGCCCCATTTTTTTCCTCAAACGCATCACATTTCATCATCAGGTGATAACCTACATCGACCATTAAAACCTCATCATCATCACCTCATTCCACTTGCGCATGCATCTCCACTCCTCCTTCCACATCGTCCTGCCTCTCATATTATACCCTCAATTCTCTCTGTATAAAGCTAAACATTGGTATCTATTCTAATTGAAATTATTAGGAAATATCATTTCCTGATTGCTACTGTTGATACGCGTTTAACAAACAAGTGGCATGACTGCTTCTTCAAACGCGTTTAACAAACAAGTGGCATGACTGCCTGTTCGAACGCGTTTAACAAACAAGTGGCATGACTGCCTCTTATACAATATGCGTTCAACAAACAAGTGGCATGACTGCCTGTTCGAACGCGTTCAACAAACATGTGGCATGAGTGTCTCTTCCAACGCGTTCAACAAACATGTGGCATGAGTGCTTCTTCGAACGCGTTTAACAAACAAGTGGCATGACTGCCTCTTCGAACGCCTATAACAAACAAGTGGCATGACTGCCTCTTTGAACGCGTTTAACAAACAAGTGGCATGACTGCCTCTTCGAACGCGTTTAACAAACAATTGGCATGACTGCTTCTTCGAACGCGTTTAACAAACAAGTGGCATGACTGCCTCTTCGAACGCGTTTAACAAACAAGTGGCATGACTGNTTACGTACAATAATTAAAACAAAACAATTAACTAACTTCTTACGCATGTTACGGAAATTGGATTAGAAACAGCGAGCACTCGCGATGCAGCATTGAAATTGCAAAATTTCAATGATTAGATTGAATACATTGATGAGAATTGTGTAAAGTTTTTGCAGGGCCGTACTATGTGAATATAATAGCAGGGCAAAGCCAGGTATAGCGGCACCGGAGGGGAGCAAAAGCTCCACATATACTCGCATAAAACTATGTAAATTTTTACACTTTTGGGTCGACAAAGGCTGAAGAAATCTCATTCGGTTTTAATTCGCAGCATTAATGAGACGTTAAGCAGCTGATCCCAGGGACAAATTATTCAAACGAAGGAGGGCCTTTTTGAATATTCACGATATGCAGATTGTTTCCAGAACCTTGGCTCTTGTTGGGGGAGGGGTGCAAGAGCTAGAGGGGGAACTCAACTGATGTTGGGGGAGGGGGGCAAGAGCTAGAGGGGGAACTCAACTGATGTTGGGGGAAGGGGAGGGTTGGCTAATGATGAGATGGTTCATGTTAGGAATAGTGTAAGAGATTGGCTCCTGTTAGGTATAATTTATAGGTTGCATAGGTTCATGGTTTAGAAAAATATAGGTTCTTATTTCAAGGTAGGAATAATAATACTCCTGGTTCTTGGGTATAAGTTTCAGTGGTAGATATTTGGTACCAATGCATGAATTCATTCATATATCAAATTTTTGCAAAAATTTTTATTGAACAACTCTTACTTGAAGAAAATTTAGAAGTAACAAAAATTTGTTTAAAGATGTGTTGCAAAAAGGTATTAAGAGATTTTAAGATTAAAAAGTTTTTGCACTAAAAGTTTTGTGCCGTTGACATACCATCATAATGGTGATTTACTTCAGCTGTAAATGGTACATAAATTTCACACAGCACTCTGTCATCAAAATTTGAACGGCCTTGAGTGACAATTATTCCAGACCATCGAAGGTTTATGAGGTATACGGCTATGATATTTCAAATGATAGGTATGATATAGGTATGATAGGTATACAGATATGACATGTTCGTTATTCCGAAATAAATTCCGAGAATATACTTGACGCCGCGGTATAACCGAGCAGCAAGGCAAACAATATTAGAGAAATTTTCACAATTGAGCTGCATGAAGGCCGATTACGCGGACGGACAAATAATCGTTATTATAGGTGAAATTTTCTTCTATCTTCTTTCGTTTCCAGTATTTAACCGATGCCGCACGCTGCCATGCCGACGCTGCCACTGCAACGCTCGCCGCTTATGATTAGCAGCGCCTCATCATAACCGCCGATGCCGCACGCTGCTATGCCGCTGTCGCCACGACGCCACCATGGTTGATTTGCATGTCTTTTTCCATTTCCACTTATCAAGATTATTCTTGCCAATCAATACTTGTTTCTCAAAAATCATTTCCCAGTTTTTGTCGATCACCAGCAAAAGTACAATCCAGACAATATGCACTCGTCTTTTCTTATAGCCCCGAACCTTTACCCCATTCCATCAAACTATCTGGTGTCAATCTTGCGTCTGAGACTAATGACTATGTCAGATTAAGGAATTGAAAGTTTTATTTGCTAAATATCTTCCGAATGTAAATCTTCATGTGTTGCTAGTTAACAATTTCAGAATCGGCTCGTTTTTCAGGTTTAAGGATACCCTACCTGTTCTTGTGCGATCGTCACTAGTTTACAGATATACTGTAGTTGTGCGCAGTGCGCATCAGCGTACGTCGGTATGGCGGCACGCAATTTCTATACTAGGCTGGCTGAGCATAGGGGCAAGAGTTATAGAACGGGGAACCTAATTACACATCCACCTCATTCTGCTGTACGTGTTCATGCCGAGCAGTGTAACACCTCTGTATCTGATAGTGATTTCAAAATTCTAGCTTCCACATATCCGATGTTACTGATCTGCGAATTTTAGAATCCCTGTATATATTCAAACCGAAGCCTAGTCTGAATGCCGCTTTAAGCTCCTTTCCTCTTGAAATAGTAAATAGATAGGCCGTTTGCTAGCGTTAATTTCATATCTTATTTATTTATTTTCCGTTTTGAAACCTGACAGTGCATTTTACTTTACTAATTGGTTGTATTTGTGTTTCTAGGACTGAACTTCTTCTGAACAGAATTTTGTGTTATGAACTGACGATGGAGCTGGACTCCGAAACGTTTTCTCTTATAAAGATATGGGTAATTTTTGTGGTATTTTCTTTGCTTTTAGATTCCTGATTACCATTATAATTGTATATAATTGAGACATAATATTCACTTGGCCTGATAGAGATTGATGGCGAGTCAACATCTGGAAGACACGTGATAGATCACTCGATCAAGGCCTTATAGTAGTGGGCGGAAGTGAATGTTATATAATGGCTAGCAAACTTAAGTAAGGCCCCCGCAGTAGTTGATAGACGCTCCGCGATGTAACGCGTCGGTTGAGTTCTCGTCCCACCTTATACGGTCGAAGCCGTGGCTTATACCTCTGTATCGTAATGCGTAACCACCACGTTTATAAGAGAGTTATAAGACACATGAGTCTTACTTATCCTTTACGACCTTAGTCACGTAACTCGATCCTAAGGTAGAGCTTAATATAAAATGACCTGGGACAAAACACAGAATCACCCTTATGTCCCATTTTTTCCTCAAACGCATCACATTTCATCATCAGGTGATCTATACAGTATCATTCACACCTACATCGACCATTAAAACCTCATCATCATCACCTCATTTAACAAACAAGTGGCTTCACTACCTCTTTGAACGCATTTAACAAACAAGTGGCATGACTACCTCTTTGAACGCGTTTAACAAACAAGTGGCATGACTGCCATTTCGAACGCGTTTAACAAACAAGTGGCATCACTACCTCTTTGAACGCGTTTAACAAACAAGTGGCATGACTGCCTTTTCGAACGCGTTTAACAAACAAGTTGCATAACTACCTCTTCCAACGCGTTTAACAAACAAGTGGCATGACTACCTCCTTGAACGCGTTTAACAAACAAGTGGCATGACTACCTCTTTGAACGCGTTTAACAAACAAGTGGCATGACTGCCTTTTCGAACGCGTTGAACAAACAAGTGGCATCACTACCTCTTTGAACGCGTTTAACAAACAAGTGGCATGACTACCTCTTTGAACGCGTTTAACAAACAAGTGGCATGACTGCCTTTTCGAACGCGTTTAACAAACAAGTGGCATGACTACCTCTTCCAACGCGTTCAACAAACATGTGGCATGACTGCCTCTTCCAACGCGTTTAACAAACAAGTAGCATGACTGCCTCTTTCAAACCTTCAGATCGCAATGAAATTCATAATTGCATTTAAGCAATATATATATAGGACATTCAGTGATTCGTATTCATGGTTAATCGCCATTGATTAATTACTTAATTAATTAATTATTTCTAGGTTCATCAATTATAAAGTTAAGCAGCGACTGAAACGAACAAGCACGCTTAACAGTTCTGATATACGGAAAATATATATACAGCCTCTTTATAACAACGTTATTGCATTGTGCAATAAAGTTTTAGTTTACTAAATCATCAGCTCTTAAGAAAAATGGATGAAAAATCATAGATTTGGTCTGTAACGAATATGATCCACGATCTGACCTTAGAGTAATCCATTGGTAATTCATGCTGATATTTTGTCTTTAAATTTATAAGTAAAATGTGAAGAATCAAAAGATGAAAAGTCCCATCAATGTGGTAGTTATTCTTACAGATTATGTGATCAATAGTTACATTCAATCAGGAGCGATCTAGCTGCCATCGTAGATGAGAATATTTGCTGGTCATATATAAAATTTCATTTTTAAGGATGACATGAAATAATTTACGTACAATAATTAAAACAAAACAATTAACTAACTTCGTATACATGCTACGGAAATTGAATTGAACAGCGAGCACTCGCGACGCAGCATTGAAATTGCGAAATTTCAATGATTAGATTGAATACATTGATGAGAATTGTGTGAAGTTTCAGCAGGGCCGTACAATGTGAATATAATAGCAAGGCAAAGCCAGGTATAGCGGCACCGGAGGGGAGCAAAAGCTCCACATATACTCGCATAAAACTATGCAAATTTCTACACTTTTGGGTCGACAAAGGCTGAAGAAATCTCATTCGGTTTTAATTCGCAGCATTAATGAGACGTTAAGCAGCTGATCCCAGGGACAAATTATTCAAACGAAGGAGGGCCTTTTTGAATATTCACGATATGCAGATTGTTTCCAGAACCTTGGCTCTTGTTGGGGGAGGGGTGCAAGAGCTAGAGGGGGAACTCAACTGATGTTGGGGGAGGGGGGCAAGAGCTAGAGGGGGAACTCAACTGATGAGGGGGCGAGAGCTAAGGGGAACTCAACTGATGTTGGGGAGGGGGTGGGACATGGCTAATGATGAGATGGTTAATGTTAGCAAAGGTGTAAGTTATTGGCTCCTGTTGGGTATAATTTATATTTTCTTGACTCATTATTGGAATAATGCATAGGTTCTTGGTTGAGAAAATATAAGTTCTTGTTTCAAGGTATGAATACTCCTGGTTCTTGGGTATAATAGTTTCAGTAGTAGATATTTGGTATACGAATGCATGGATTCCTTCATAAATCAAATTTTGCACAGATTTTTTATTGAAAACCTTTTATTTAGAAATTTTAAAAGTAACAGAAATCTGTTTAAACATGTGTGGCATAGGAGGTATTAACAGATTTATGATTTAGAATTAAAATTTTTTGCACTATAGTTTCGTGCCGGTGACTTTACCATCATCATGGTGAGTTACTTAATTATTAAGCAGTAAATGGAACATAAATTTCACACAGCACTCTGTCGCGAAAATTTTATCTACTTTGAGTTTGCGATTAAAATTTATTCCAAAGCAAATTGCGAATATTTTTGACGCAGGCACGATCGAGCAGCCAGGCAAACACCTAATGAATAGCTCGAAAGCGATATCTTTATCAGAGAAATTTTCACGATTGAGCTGCAGGAAGGCTCAAGACACGGACCAAGAAATACGCATAATTAGTTGACATTTTCTTCTATTTCTTTCCAGTATTTATACGAGGATATAATAAACTGAGAGATAACTGTGTTTGTGCTCATATATGCTTGTAACTCTATAAAATCGTTACAGATTTGTCGCCCATCACACACACACACACGTAGCCCCTGTCAAAAGTTTATCCATTATTTGATATGCTAAATGAACGAAATAAAGGTAACAAAATCATGGCGATGTCGCTGGCTGAGCCGCTCGTTCCCCTCGGTCAAAACTTCAGATCCCTCACAAGTGGACGGCAAAAACGAATTTAAAATCAGACGAGTTTTTCTATCACAATTTCAAAATGATGTCCAATTCAGGAGGGGGCGGACTGGAGGCTCTCTGCCGACTTCTTTAATTTAGCGCATTTTCTCATTTATGAAAAAAAGGCGTCATTGTGCTCGCCATGTCTATCTGTCTGTCCGTCCGTCCGTCTGTCTGTCCGTCCGTGACTTCACGTTTTCGTCGACGAGAAAATACGCTCTCTGTCACTCACTGCAGTGAGTACTGAGTTATATTTTTTAAAGGATTTATTGGGTGAGGCAGACTCAGCCTCACGACATTCGATCGCTGTCGCCTTCGATGAGGATTAAACCTCGCGATTCCTGATATCCTATAAAATCCAATCACAAGTGAAAATTGGAGAATTTTTCAGGTGCAAAAATATTGTGGTGTGTGCCAGCCCGGAGGTTTTTTTAGCCGGAAGATTTAATATCTGAGTTTCGGTTTTGTTGATTTGTGCGTTGAAAATTTAGCAGAATTGAACATTGATCGGATCACTTATAATTTGGGTGATTGAATTTAGGTCAACAGAGAATTAAGTGACGATTACTTCACAACACTTGCATAACAACGTCAATTTTATCTTGCTCCTTTCTGGTATTTTTGCTGTCAGAAACTCAATATTATTAGCTCTCCTCTTCAATTTGAAATAAATGCCGCTTGATGATCGATTTGATATGTACACATAACTATTTGAGTCATAGATAAAGGATTCCAGACCTTTAAATCCACACACACTTCCCTGAGGAACCATCAATTGATAAGTTCCTATAAAGACTAAATTAAGTTCAAACAGTTTATCTAAGTCATGACAATTAATTACTTTCATCCAGCGTTCAAGTGCACGGATTTACTTCCAGTTTGAGTGATTTTTGATCAGTCCGTATTCGATGCAACTTCCCGTGCATGCTGACTATATCGGCCGCTTAAAATTAGTTGTGTTCAGAGTTTGCACATGATGGGTATGAAAGGTCTACAGGTATGATATAGATATGATAGGTATGAAATAAATATGATAGGTATGATTTTTCACATGGTAGGTGTTTACAAATATTGCTCGTGGCAATATTCAAGCTATGTTCTTTGTTTCAAGCTCTGTTCTTTGTTTGCCCGTACTATAATAGCGTAATTTAAATCGGAGGGTTTTCCAAACTTCTCAAACCGTCAACATCACACCTTAATTCGTGAGATTAATTAACGTTGTGTATTCGCAACATTCTTTAATCGATTATTTAAGAAAATCTCTCGAAAATTTTGTTGTGAAGGAATATATGAAAGAGCAGTGAAGTGTTGCTTGAAATTTACCTACCTCAAAAATTGTACAAGGTAAATTTGTAAAAATTCACTGGGTGAATGCACTTGTTCAGCCATGTACATGCATCCATCTTAAAGGTAACTGCAAGATTTTCATACTAATGTTTTTTGTTTTGTTTTGTATTTTGTACCAAAAATGTCAAGGTTTCTTTCTTATTTTGCAATCAGACCTGCCAAATTTTAAACTTTAAATATAAATAACATTCCCTATTCAAGCACCCAAAACACAATATGTTGGACCGAAAAGCTAGCAGTCATAAATCAAACGATTGCTCTCTCCGGTCCTCACGCTGAACAAACATGCTCAGGCGAGCGAGGGGCCGACCATCCTCCTCATTTGTGACGGACAAAAATAAAACATCAAAGACAAATCCCTTCTTAAAACACAGTAAAGATGGACCGGAGGCTGCAGATGGCAAAACAGATTAAGGGGGAGGCGTCTTGAGTAACTCTCACATCTCCGCCCGAGCGTGGCTGATGCATTGTCGGCACTGTGTTCTCCCTGCAGTCCTGGGACCATAGTTTCAAAACTCCAATTTCCAATAATTTTTCAGCAATTTCCAATAATTTTTCTCTACCACCTTGTTGACATTATTCTTATGAGGAAACTGTAAATTGTGAGATGAAGTTCTGGGGTCATACTTTCAAAACTCGCTAAGTGAACGTAAATACTTACGCTCTATTTTCTTGTCTATGATTGGTGGATTTTGCGTGAAAAGCCGTCAATTATTGGCTGATGAACTTACGATCTCTTAACTTTTTTAAAAGTATAGGCCCAGACGCCACTCGTCTTCAACATGTGTATTTTTTAAGTAAACATTTCTTTAGTAATTATAATTATGAAGCCGTGTTAAACTGTTATATACAAAGCTTTGTAACATACGTTGCAGTTCCGCTCTGTTTGTAAGGCACAAATAATTTTATTAGTATACATTGTAAGAGAGGCATTTTCGCAATCAAAAATCTCGATGCTCACCTTTATATGCGCGAGATGCAGGATGCGTTGGATGTAGGACGAGTATTTTACTGCAATAGATTGAGATGAGATAAGTAGCATGAATTACGTCGCTTTCAGTGTTTTGTTGTACTTGTATTCATCGAAGAATTTAAGCATCGAAATCAATGTTTGATCATTCCTAATGACTGACGAATAATTAGATTGACACGTTAGAATAAAGACTTTTGCACGAATATTCTGTTTCATAAAAGAGTTGAGATGATTTGAATGGAATTTAATAAAGTGAAGTATATTTATACATTTTTGTGAAGTGTTTTTAGTCGTCGTGAAAAATTTCATAGTTTTTTCTAGACTTATCTTATCGAGCAAACGATTACTTTTCCGGGGGGGGGGGCGGACAAATGGAACCAAACGTCATTATTATTATAAATTTAGTTCAATTGTACTTCACTTAAGACACTTAAGATTAGAAAAACTCAGTCCTCCTGCGGTTAATAATTTATTAATAAGTTGATCAACGTTTTCATATCATCACCATCTTTAAAGGTTTTGAGCTCGCTCGACGCAATCAATAAGATTCACTTAAATTTTTTGAATTTAACATTTCTGGACAAGTTTCAGCTCTAATTTTGTCTCTCCAGTTCTTATTCAATTTTTTCTTGTTTTCACGTTTCCAGTTCTTTGCAAAGCAGCTAATTTAATTCTGTTATTTTGTATCAGATTCAGTGCCGTCGCAGCACGTATTGTAAAATTATTTATATTACGTGCTATAATCATAAATACCTAATACTTAATAAAATAAATAATATTTCATTCAATATTGAGTATTTATTTTACACTCTCGTTTTAGGTAAGTATTGCCATTCGCTAATAAGACCAGCAACTAATAGTCTGTCTTTAATTTATCATTAGGAACAAACTTCTACGTACGCCAAGCTCGGTTTCTTAAATCACGACTTGATTGCGATGACATTACACTCAATTTTAACAATTAACAATGAATCTCTAAACCTTTTACGTGATCAGCTGACAATTAAGACTGACACCCTAAAAGCAGAAGTCAAGCCTATCATTTTAATATCATGCCAAACCAATCGCTCTAATTAATATCATCTGTTAATACTATCACTCTAATACCATCTGTCTGATCTATCACCCTAATATCGGCCGCCTATCATTTGAATATCATCTGTCAATTCTATCGCCCTAATATCATCCGCTAAATATATCACTAAAATACCATCAGCCGAATTTATCTCCCCGGTGTCAGATGACAAATTAATCATTCTGATTTCGTCTGCCAAATCTATCATTCTATTATCATCTGCCAAGAGCTGATATTAGCTGCCAAGATCGCCGCCAGTTCGCCATTTATTGCGAGGTATCAAAGGACAGCGATGTGATTTAAGGCCCTGAAGTTCCGCTCCTCGGCCGGCGCTGCAGCTCTGCTGGTCGCCGCAGGGCAGGCGGGCGGCCGGAGTGACGGCTTTGCCGACGAGTGGACGCGACGGGTGAGAACGCATCAAAGAGATGACCGCATCGCGGGACAACAGCCTGAAGCTGCTGTCTCGGTCGCACGCGTAAATTTGCAAGTTAATTTAATATTGCAATCGAACGTAGGAAATAGTGCAGCGGCCTGAAGAGGTTTCTCTTCTCAGAAACTTGCTTGTGAGTGATAACTGCTTCAGATCTAATATGATATTTATTTGCTATTTCACGAGTCCTTTAGTAATTTTTCTACTAGTCTAAGATTGTTAAAAACTCAGCTCTATAAAATTACAAGAATGAAATACATTATACATGCTTTGTATCACTTGAAACACTCCATAAAATAATGATTTTATTTCTTCATGTTTCCCAATTTAGTATACCGGTAATGTAGAGCATTTCATGATCTCAAATAGGGTATCTTAAAAGATTTTTTGTGTATCCAAAATCTCCCAATCATTGCATTGGCCAAACTTGGATAAGCTAGACGCCAATATTTTCGAATTGATTATAAAATCCAAGAAAATAATGGTTTTATTTAGGCCTCTTGAGGTGTAACTGAAATATTTTACCTACCGTCGAAATGAAACTCGTTAAAGTTTCCCTGCTTCAAATACCTAGTTCAATATTAGTTTAAATAAATCTGTACAGATCTCGATGTTCCATATCTTCTGTGCCGCTCCTCGGCAGTAAAGTGCAGCCAAGTTACGAATGCTCAGCCTCGAACAGCCAACAATTGCTCAGGGCATTTTTTTAGAGGCACACGTAGCGTGTTGACCTAACGTTGTTTAGTCTCTGAAGATTTAACTCCAGCTTTGTGCTCTCGTAGAGCTCTTAACTTGCCAATTTAAGTACTACTAAGTTTACAATCGGCACCCAAAACTGGCGAATTGCACGCCGTTGCCCCCAGGGGGAGAGCAGGCTACCTGCGCCGCCCCTGCCGCGATTCGGCGGCCATAATCTAAAGGCTTGGGTAACGGAGATTCTTTGCATTTTCAATTCAACAAGAAAGAGCATGCAAATTCCCACGATTCAATGTATACTCACAACGAAAAAAAATTAGTACTCTATTCTAAAAATATTGACTCAAATGTCGTTATTTAAATGATCGTGTCCTTCTTGTCATGAACGAATATGAATATCCTACCATAAACTAAGAAATATTTGCAGTTTAAAACCTATTTCAATATCAAACCTATCAATATCATAAAACCTATCAATATAAAACCTATCAATATCATTAAAACCGTCAATATCAAACCATGTACTATTTTTGTATTAATGTCAGATACCATATGTCGATAAATGACATCTTTAACCGGCAGCCAACTTCCTAACAATCCCTTTAACTGCATTGATGAAACCATAGCATCGTAGCTAGAGACAGAGGGACAACTTTTACTAGTTCTGTTTCTAATACTATTTCACGAGTTCTAGCAACAGGTTATGATTTTCAGTCTAAACCTTGTAACGATTGAGTTCATAATTAATTCTAAATAAGTTTGATCTCTATAAGATTCGTAGTTTCAATGTTTTTATTATTTTAGAACGGTATGTTGATTATATATATGGCCACGACTGATGCCGTCCAATAGTGGATTTGTGGAATCTTGTACATTTTTTTCCCAATAATTTGAACATAAGACCATAAATCCATCAACTTATCACAGACTTTGATTTCTATGCAACAAATATTCAGGTGAAATTTATTGGTTATTTTTTTAAACAGTCGCATTGAACTAAAAAATTTGACATGTAATAAATTCTTACCCTATTTATTCAAAAACAACTATATTTGTGTTTATTTAGAGATTTTTCAGCATTCTTATCGCTGTTTAGTTTAGACAGATCTTATCCTTTTCAAAAATTTCATCATTTAATTTTTTTATTTAAACATTTACATTTTGATAGGATTATTATTTGAAAATATGGCTAATTCAGAACGAAAAGCGGATTAAGTTCAAATCTAAATCTAAAGCACTGTAAATTGCTTTGCTAATCAATAACCGGTGCTGCTATCGTTTTATGGAAAGGACTTATTTAATTAAAATACAGTGCACACTGCAATATACTTATATTTATTGTATACATGTTGTAGAAGCTTCAGAAAAATTTTGCTAATATGATGGCCTCTGTAAAACATCTTGAGATAGGCTCCTTTCAGTATATATGAATGTCCAATGTTCATATTAGACATTTAGATACGCTTCTCGTTAAGTTTCGAATCAGCGAAAGAAAAAAATTATGCAATTGAATGTCCACTGATATTCGATCAATAACTTTCACCAGGCGATAATAGGCAATCCTGCCTTGAGGCTAAATGGTCAGTCAGTTTGTCAAAGGCGGAAATGATCAAGATCAATTATCGAAGTTTGGCGACTCTGTGACACTTGACGGATGTACCGGCGACCTGCGTGAAGCACATCATCCATCAATGCTCTCTCATTCTAATTTTCAATAATTAATTTGAAACTAAGTCAGGTCTCCTCTGTGTTCCGTGTTTATAATTGTCATTTATTAATTAGAAAGTAAGTCCTATCATCCATCAGTGCTCTGTCATTCTAATTTTCAATAATTAATTTGAAACTAAGTCAGGTCTCCCCTGTGTTCCGTGTTTATAATTGACATTAATTAATTGGAAACTAAGTCTTATCTATTTCGTGGTGCGTCATTCTAATTTTCAATAATTAATTTGAAACTAAGTCAGGTCTCCTGTGTGTTCCGTCATTTTAAGTTTCATTTATTAATTATAAACTAAATCCTATCTTTTTCGTGGTGGATCATTCTAATTTTCACAAATTAATTTGAAACTAAGTAATATCTCTTCTGTTATTTTATTTTAATTCATTTTAATTGTCAATAATTTATAGAAATTAAGTCACATATCCTGCGTGTTCCGTCATTCTAATTTTCAATAGTAAATTTAGAAAACCCATCTTTTTTGTGATCTTAGGCATAGTTGTGACAGGGAAATTTCGTCGCATATTAATTACCCTACAAATTATATAGAATTGAAATTTACACTCATCTCTAATAAAATAGGTTTTCAACAGATCAGAAAAGACGCCTAATTTTTTATAAACTCCTGTTCCATTCATTAATGTATTCGGTAGTATTCTTCACTTAATTTAAATTATTTAATTCGTCAAAAATGCTCTTTTATTCCTAATACGAATCACTAAACATTACCAATATATGTAATATTATCAATATTTCCTAATTGATTTCAAATTAGATTTTTTTATAAACAAAGTGTAATTGATACCTCAGCGCCACTCATTTTTCTCGCACACATCACGTCAGAGGCGAGAAGCAGGCTACCCACGACGCCTGCATGTGGACGGCAACAAAATGAATTAAAGCTTACCTTTGTTATTTTCTGGGCACCTGATAGCTGATGCTGGGGTAATATATTTTTTTGTCACTGGTAATTTGCCTCTGCAGCGACAGTAAGTGTTCGCTATTTACCTGAGTCAACGATATTGAGTTCATTATTCACATGACTCAATGATATATGGTCTATCATTTACCTGAGTCATCGATATAAGGTTCACCAATCACCAGAGTCAATGATATAGGGTTTATCATTTACCTGCGTCAACGATATAAGGTTCATCTTTCACTTGAGTCAATTATATAAGGGTCACAATTAACCTGAGCCAAGAACTTAATGTTCATCATTCAACGATGCGGGCGCATAGCTGCCCTCCAGAATTTTAAGTTTGTCTTGGCATCATTGCGGTGCCAATTTATAGGGAAAATCCAAATTTATTTAGTTCTTAATAAATATTTGACGCTCAAATATTCCATGACTTGCTCAATTGATCACTAAGGCCGATATGCGCGCCGCTTGAAAAGAGCCATGACTCGATCACTCGATCAACCATGACTCGATCACTCGATCAGGCGTGCCAAGTCACTCGATCAGACGAGACAACTCATCAGCGTCGAGCTGTAATTTCAATTACGACAGGACATCAAAACAGCGCTCATTGCCACAATTAATGAGGAGGCTTGTGGCAAAAACTTCACCCTAATTAGAGCCGCCGGGAGCCGCTGCGTCCCCGGCGACACTAACCCTTTTCCTGACGTCCTCTGAATGAGGTGGTTACTCTGTTTATGTAGTTCGATTTTGTAACTCTGTTTTGTTTTGTAGTTCACGACAAGTTCTATCTGAAGATTGCAATTTTTTTGCTCTTATTATTAGGCTAGTTTGAATTTCAAATTTATTTTATAAAGTGTAGAAATTACTTTTTTGTTTATTTAACATACAAGCCGACTGCGGAAGAAGGCCGTGGCCGACGAAAATATTAGCTTTCATTTTCGTGTTTTTTTAAGATTTGTTGTATGAATTTATTATTCATGCTCATATAATCACTCTTCGGCAAATAAATATGAATTGCTTAAGACTAGCGACGACACTTGGAAATTTTTCAATCGTGAACTATCAAATTTGTTGTGAATAAATACAATTTTTTGTTAATATTTTGACAGTGATTAATCATGGAATTAAGTCGCCTTGTAGCAAATTTTGGTACTCAGGTTAAAATTGATGATCAAAAGTTTCATGCCGACATATTAGCGTTCAAAGTTATAACGTTCACAAAAATTTACGACAGAAACCAAAGAGAACAATAAGACTCTGAAAATTCCTGCTCTGCTTTTTAGCCTTGCAGAATAATTCCTGATCGCGCTTAAAAATAAGAGAAAACAGCAGGTAGACGACGTGTCTGTAGGACGCAACTCATTTTTTAAGTGTATAATATTGCCTACTTTTATTCTGTTTTCTATACCAATAAAATTTTTATGAATAAAGTGAGGCTCTAAGGCCAAAAAATAAACCGTGGCCACCTATAACATCAGCAAAACCCTTTATGTATAAAATACGTCTATTATATTATAAGAAAACTATATGGCCACCCATTGCAACATCAACAAAACCCTTTATGTTTAAAATACGTCTATTATATTATAAGAAAACTACGGTCAGGGCTCGGTACGTGTAGAAATAGCTAAGCTTTATCTGATGAATGCCGAGATAATAGAACAGCGACCCAAGATACAATACGCTGCCCATTTAATTTAGGCGTCCGATATGGAAAGTGACATTTTTACTACTCAAATATCGCGTACTTGCTGATGACGCTGAAGGCATTCTGGTCTCAGGTAACATGATGGTTTTGGCCGCTTGTAAAGATGGGCCTTTGATAACAATAGCCTCTGCGTAATATTTTTATGAGGTTATAGAAATTTATTTATTTTCATTAAGCGATATTGCTTATTTTAATTTAGTTATATACATATTTAGCGACTGAATGACTGAAATTGTTAACACGGTAAAAAAAATATGAGTGAAATGCTGTGAAAGGCCAGCCAAAAAATAACAGGAGCCAGCAAACGAAAAAATTATTTCTTAACCTTGCACAAGTATTTCTTTATCACTACAAAGACTGTTCTTATCTCCAGAACTATGCATACTTCCTATCATTTAAAAACTACAAGAAATTTGCCTAAAAGTTCTTCGGAGAATGAAATTTATGAAATTTATTTTATTTTGTTATTAATTCGATACGAAAATTGATGCTAGAAGGGAGGTTTTAATTGGTATAATGGCTGCCACACAAGCAAGAGCATATTGCCTGCACGAATTTGAGGTGTACTTTAGAGCTTGTCAAAAATTAAAATTTTAAAATTTTAGTTAATTTTTTATGAATTCTAACCATGCACTGTCAAGAAAACTCGATTAAATTTTTATTACGTCCATATATTTATTTTTTAAATATACCTAATCCTGCAGACACCACACCCTGCAGACACCACACCCTACAGACACCACATCCTGCAGACACCACACCCTGCAGACACCACACCCTACCTGCAGACACCCTGCAGACACCACACCCTGCAGACACCCTGCAGACACCACACCCTGCAGACACCCTGCAGACACCACACCCTGCAGACACCCTGAGTAATATTCAGCCCACCAAACCCCACAGTCTACCGGGTGGTCTTTGTCTGTCGTAACACCCACGCTGGTCCGCGCTCTCGACCTCCTCATCTTGATAAGCGCGGAGGTGGCAAAGTTCTGCGCCTGTCTTCATTTGATCACTTAACCATCGAACCATCGAGGCAATGATAGATGAAAATATTTAAATATTTTCTTTAGCTTTCACAAGGTCCTCTTCATTTTAAAAGGCATAAGAATACAAATATTTCTTCAGCTTTCACAAGGTCCTCTTCATTTTTTAATCGCCTTAGAATTAATGGTTGCACTAAAATATCATGACTGAATGTAATTTTACTTTCCGACTTGACCATCGGAAATTCTTCGTGGCGTGTTGGTCAATTTCTGACTGTCAATAAACGGAGGGGTTATTTTAAACAAAATACGAACTTTGCTTCACTTTCATGTATCTAGTTTTACAAAAATTTTCCATACGGCACTTGCATAATTTTCGTATGGACGCATCATTCGACTGGCTTCCGTCATATGAATTAATTACTGTATTCACTCACCATCACATTTTAAATTCAAGAATAAATAATAAATTGTTTTCGCCATTCTTATTAAAGAAATTGTGTAAGTTTTGCGTGTGTGAATTCACTTGTTAGCAAGAACACTGCACCAGGGTTAAACTGAATCATTAAGATTAGATTTTCCTTAGAGTTCTCCACCTGTAAACTTGTTCAGTATTTATATTGTAGGCTTATTGTCTTAATGTGAACAATATATAATTGTTTCATTAAACTGAAGCTCGTCAAGCTCAAGAATCTTTTAGCAGCCCTCGAATTATTTTATTTTCATCATCATATTGTTCTTCTCAGTAATCTCATCAAAACACAGCGGTTCCAAAATAATAAAGATGCTTAATTTGAACAAAAAAATACTTTTTAAATGCTGCTTGCAGGGCTTTTAATCGCTGAAACAAGCTGTAAAATAACTAATTTTAATAGAAAATGTATGTACACCATTAAAAAAATGTAAGATAAATTAAATGTATAAACATCATTAAATTTGTGTTCATCCTCACATTTCCACCCATTTTACGCTAAAATTTTCATTATTTACACTCTCTTGACCTTAATTGTAGCAGTGTAAAATTTTTAAATTAAAAAGTATCATTTATTTGTCAAGTATGATTGTGTCAAAAAGTATTATAAAGTTTATATCCTGTATTGTAGTCTCACTGTACACGAAACTGAGGATTGCTGTGTTTTAGGCCAGTTAAAGTCACCTAAAGGCTAAAAAATTCGCTCATTAATGCTCAGTCTTTACAAGCAAGATGGCATGCTCGGCTCTCCAGCATATTCGCCCTGGCAAATGATTTTATCAGTCGAGGGCCATAATGCAAATTGTTTTAGCTGTCGATACCAAAAATGGCACTGGGTATGGCCGACAGGTCATCTCATGCACAGCTTCGTGTTGGGCACGCAATGCCATGCATCTTATTTGTTACTCTAGTCCTCACGTTGATTTGCAACAGCTCTCAATAAAAATTCTTGTACCAGTTTAGTCAGCTCGTGTTGCAGCGTATCGCTATCGCGACACGCATCTCCAGCTATTGCGCCTGACTCTGTCCTCCATCACCGACTCCAGGCACTCTTGCTGGAATGTCACCTGTGTTGTGTGATGCACTAAGTAATATTCGCAAAGCATTGCAATGACTTTAATGGCTGGATTTTGCTAAGTAATATATGTGAAGCTTTTCATTTTGTTTATTTGCGTATGTGTCATTGCGCCCGCTGTATCTGCTATTGCGCCCGCTTCTATGCATGCCGCTTAAATTATTGTTTTCATTTTTTAAACAACAAATGTAATGTAAAGAATGATGTGATTTTATGTCAGTTTTGGTATTGCCTAAATGGGGATGGGCTGGCTAGAGCAGTGAAGGAGCAGGCAAGGAGCAGGAATGTCCTTTTCTATAGCCTATAAGTATAATAAATTAAGATCATGCTGCAAATCAGTCGTGTCTGGCGCTTGCAGTGTAAATTCCGATTTAAACCTGCTGAGATACGGCAAGCCTGCCTCAAAATGCTCCAAACCTGCTACAAACTTGCTGCAAATAGATGCTGCACCTGCTCCAAACCTGCTGCAAATAGATGCTGCACCTGCTCCAAACCTGCTGCAAACCCGATATGATGTTTCAATCGGCGCAGAATCCTACTCCGAATTCTGCACGCGAAAAATAAGTGAGATTTTACCCAAATAGTGAAGCAGTTTTTGTCTTTTTCTGGGTCATCTTGACCAGTTTGGCCCTGCATAACGACGTATCAGTGCTACGTGCAGAATGTGTGTCACTATTTGGGCAGGATGACCCATTAATTTTTCTGAGTGTAACTTGTTAATGAAGCGAAGGTCTTTTTAATATTCATGAATAGACGAATGTAAAGTAGACAGATATACATGAATATAAAACGCCTCATCACGTCACTTCGTGTCATGCTCTTGGATGAACAAATTTAATTATTCTTTAGATGTTTCTTTTTTTTTCTTCAGGTTTCCGGATAGTTTTCCTCGTACAAAATCTTTATTTTTTACGACATATTTGAGTATCACCTGGAGTATCACCAAATAAGTAGCACCAATTACCTTGAAAAAGCAACAATTATTGTTCTTGGGAAATCGATTCAAACTAAAAGTTACTCACCGTATCTCATATTCAATTTAAAGAAAATTCACAATCATCGCAGTACCGGTATCTTTAGGTATCGCAATATAAATATGAAACATTACAGCAAATGATGGAGGCACAATTGCCGACGTTGTAGCTGCGCCGCCGTCATCGCGATGTCGGAGTCAAGCAGAAGATAAGGCGACCGTAACTCTCTGAAGGGTTCACATAAATCGCATCACCTGCCAACCTCTGTCTCCCCCTGTCCTTGTGGGTCTCCTGCTTCTCTCCCTTCTTGGGGCGCGGCATACCATCTTACCTGTCACAACACTTGATAGTGACTACCATCCCCTACACCTACTACTCAGGACTGACAGTCTCTAGACCTACTCAGAACTGACGCCCCTACACCTACTACTAAGGTCTGACAGTCCCTACACCTACTACTCAGGACTGACAGTCTCCAGACCTACTCAGGACTGACGCCCCTACACCTACTACTCAGGTCTGACAGTCCCTACACCTAATACTCAAGACTGACAGCCTTTGACAGTCCCTAAACCTACTACTACTCAGGACTGACAGTCCCTAAACCTACTACTACTCAGGACTGCCAGCTCCTAGACCTACTACTCAGGACAGACAGCTCCTACAACTACTATTACTCAGGACTGACAGCTCCTAGACCAACTACTAAGGACTGACAGCTCCTAGACCTACTACTACTACTCGGGACTGACTGCACCTACACCTGCTACTACTCAGGACTGACGGACTGACAGCTCCTAGACCTACTACTACTCAGGACTGACAGTCCCTACACCTACTACTACTCAGGACTGACAGCCCCTACTCCTACTACTACTTAGGACTGACAGCCTCTACACCTACTACTACTCAGGATTGACAGCCACTACACCTACTACTACTCAGGACTGACAACCCCTACTCCTACTACTCAGGTCTGACAGTCCCTATACTCCTACTACTACTCAGGACTGACAGCCCCTACACATACTACTCAGGACTGACAGTCCCTAGTCCTACTACTCAGGTCTGACAGTCCCTACTCCTACTACTACTCAGGACTGACAGCCCCTACATCTGCAACTCAGGTCTGTCAGCCCCTACACCTATATACTACTACTCAGGACTGACAGTCCTTACACCTACTACTACTCAGGGTTGACAGCCCCTACACCTACTACTACTCAGGACTGAAAGCCCTGACATCTACTACTACTCAGGTCTGACAGCCCCTACACCTACTACTACTCAGGACTGAAAGCCCTGACAAATATATGGCCGCATTAAGCATGGAAGTTCAGCTTCGAGCGTTGCAATATCATAGACCTGAGATGACTTTCTATTAGCACTGCTGCCTCAATCTTGCGTTATATTTTATATTCTGATGTTGATATAATGTTTGAGTTATCAATTTTATACTTGATTTGCATTTAAGTGGTATATCCGTCATTAAATTACAGTTAACGTTGATGAAAATGAAGGTTGCAGGTAAGATGGATTAAGATTACATACTTAATTGTTTCGTACAAACGCGGTCTAAGTTTGATTATAATATTAAGTAGAATTAAATATGGCAATGTGAGAATACTACATACAGTGTTGTTTTTCCATATGCAGGCAACGTATGGGAAGCATCAACTGAATACAATAAAAGTCTTAAATCACACACCTAACGGTGTAAAATTTAGAAATTTCTATTCAGCAAAATTTTAATAAATTTCGTGTTTTATTCTCTACTCTGTAAATTTATTCGCCGTTAGATCATAATTGTTCATTGAAGTTTTAATTGATGATGGAGTAGCATTTAAATGAAGCTAACAATCATTTTCTTACCATTTTCTTTGCTCTTAAATTCTTAGTTTAATTGCGTTTTAATGAAATAAAATGATATCATAACATGTATGCATAACATTTAAAATTAATATTTTCTCTAGTTGATCCAAGGATATATGTCTGAAAAAATGCACATCTGACTCACGGCTTGCTTTGCAGACGCCGTACAGTAAAACAAACCGTCCTTCCGCTTTGTTTATTACCTCTCTGATCGTACGCACCCCTGAAAACACGCAACGTTTCAACAACAACAAAAATAATAATTTGCATTCTCCCTCCTAGCGACATCGTTGCGCGCGACACTCTGTACTGAACTTCACCGCCCCCGCCATTCGTCATGCCGCTGTTCGCCGGCATCGACCGTGAATTAAAATTCATAACTGCTCAAACGCACGGCAAACAAGAGCGCAAAGGTTAGCGTAAGCGCATCCTTTGTTTTATTATCTCAGCTCACCAATGTTAACGAAGACAAACAAACTCAAGCCAAAGTGCAGAATACTCTGCCTCGACCGCCGCATTCAATGAGGGCTTCTCAAAGTGCAAACACGACCGAGGCTGTTGCTAATCTTATGTTCATGCTCTCTTTTAATTCAAATTTGCAGGAAAGCGATGTGTTTGAAAGCATCCTTGCAAAGGCTGAGCAATAAGGAACCATGAATAGAGATTGCCGACCATAAAACGAGTCTAGTTTTAAATTCATCCACTTTTACCAAGAAGGACCGTGGCGTCTAGCGAAGCCATACCAGTCCCCATCCTGACTCAAACTTGGCAAAACTGAGGCTCACTTGCACTCTTTTCTTCATAAGTAGAGGGGCGGAGTGAGACAAGTGATGGCCCGGGGCGCGCATTTAATGAGATAAGCAAGTTAAAGTGAGCTTTCGGCCGCCTCTACATGAGATCCAAAGTCCTGGCTCGCACTCCTCTGCTTCTGTCAATTAAATAAGAGGCTAGCCGTCTTCCATTGTATTTGGCTCGTGTTTCTGACGCTAATATCAGAATATTCCATTTATCTGCCCGTAGTTTTACAAGGAGTAACGAGGGGTGAGCGCTCCCTTGAGAGCCGCCAGTTGGCTTGCAAGACCAAAATGAATATGGCAGCTTTGTCTTGGGCGCTAGTGAGACTTGCGATAGCGGGCGCCGCGTGTACAGGGCCATACTGGAGGGCGCCACTGAATTAGACATGCCTGATGGGTGCCACTGGAGGGCGCCACTGAATTAGACATGTGCCTAATGGCCATACTGGAGGGCGCCACTGAATTAGACTTGTGCCTGATGGGTGCCACTGGAGGGCGCCACTGGATTAGACATGCCTGATGGACGCCACTGGAGGGCGCCACGGAACTAGACATGCCTGCTGGACGCCACTGGAGAGCGTCACGGAATTAGACATGTGCCTAATGGGTGCCACTGGAGGGCGCCACTGAATTAGACTTGTGCCTGATGGCTGCCACTGGAGGGCACACTGGAGGGCGCCACTGAATTAGACATGTGCCTGCTGGACGCCACTGGAGGGCGCCACTGAATTAGACATACCTGATGGGTGCTGCTGGAGGGCGCCACTGAATTAGACATGTCTGATGGGTGCCACTGGAGGGCACCACTGAATTAGACATGCCTGATGGGTGCCACTGGAGGGCGCCACTGACTTAGACATGTCTGTTAGGTGCCACTGGAGGGCGCCACTTAATTAGACATGTGCCTGCTGGACGCCACTGGAGGGCGCCACTGAATTAGACATACCTGATGGGTGCTGCTAGAGGAGGCTTTTTATCTAAAAACTAACTCTGGATGCGCTGTATGAAGCCCTTTAAAATTAAGAGTAATTAGCATCTCTACTCCTTCAAGGCAACACTGAACGACCAAAAAATACTCGGACAAAATTCGCAATAAAATTATGAAAAAAAATGATGTACTTCATAATTTTTAGTGCTCCTGACGTAACTGTCTTTTGAAACTAATCCGTATGTTCGTTGCTACCATGAGTACGATTAAAAGTATTAATTCGATAGCATAATCACCAATTTCAACAGTTAACAAAAAAGGATAATTTAGCTAGTTAATTTAAATAGACCCTTTGCGTCTTTGAGAACATGGGAATAAATACTTTTTCGCTTTCAACTTGTCGAAATTTTAACTCAAAATTCAATAGCTTAATCACCAATTTCTACAGTTAACAAAAAAGGATAATTTAGCTAATTAATTTAAATAGACCCTCAATCATGCGTCTTTGAGAACATGGAAATAAATACTTTTTCACTTTCAACTTGTCGAAATTTTAACTCAAAATTACGAGATTCTGAATCAACAAAGGGTATATATTTCGATCATGCACTTAATTGTTCTAAATATTAAATTAAAAATCTAAATAACGATAAGTCAAGCTTTATTGAGTGATTTAATTTAACGCAAATAACAAAAACGGCACGTAAATCAAGTCACGCGAGCGCATCCATAACGTAAACTCGCTTGTACTGGCGCGTCTACATTCACCGCACGCACTGCATCAGATCTCTGGAATGTACATCTGATCCAATCACGCTTTTCCTCCAGCCAGCCTCAGCGACCCCAGCCTCTCCTGTTAGCCTCATGTTCAACCCTCATGTTCAGCAGCTCTTGTTTCATGATCCCTCATGTTCAGCTGTCTGATGTTCAACCCTGTCATGTTCAGCCCTGTCATGTTCAGCCCTCATATGTTCAGCCTTGTCATGTTCAGCCCTGTCATGTTCAGCCCTGTCATGTTCAGCCCTGTCATGTTCAGCCCTGTCATGTTCAGCCCAGTCATGTTCAGCCCTGTCACGTTCAGCCCTGTCATGCTCAGCCCTGTCATGTTCAGCTCTCTCATGTTCAGTCATCTCATGTTCACCCCTCTCATGTTCACCCTACTCATGTTCACCCCTCTCATGTTCATCCATCTCGTGTTCAGCCCTCTCATGTTCACCCCTCTCATATTCACCTCTCTCATGTTCACCCCTCTCATGTTCACCCCTCTCATGTTCACCCCTCTCATGTTCACCCCTCTCATGTTCAGCCCTCTCATGTTCATCCCATTCATGTTCATCCCTCTCATGTTCAAAGCCCGCTCATGTTCAGCCCTGTCATGTTCAGCCCTCTCATGTTCACCCTTCTCATGTTAAGCCCTCTCGTGTTCAGCCCTCTTATGTTCAGCCCTATCATGTCCTGCCCTCTCATGTTCACCAATCTCATGTTCATCCCTCTCATGTTCATCCCTCTCATGTTCACCCCTCTCATGTTCAGTCTTCTCATGTTCAGCTCTGTCATGTTCAGCCCTATCATGTTCAGCCTTCTCATGTTCAGCCCTCTCATGTTCAGCCCTCTCATGTTCAGCCCTCTCATGTTCAGCCCTCTCATGTTCACCCCTCTCATGTTCTTCCCTCTCATGTTCACCAATCTCATGTTCACCCCTCTCATGTTCAGCCCACTCACGTTCAGCCCTCTCATGTTCACCCCTCTCATGTTCATCACTTTCATGTTCATCACTCTCATGTTCACCCCTCTCATGTTCCCCCCTCTCATGTTCACCCCTCTCATGTTTACCCCTCTCATGTTCACCTCTCTCATATTCACCCCTCCCATGTTCACCCCTCTCATGTTCACCCCTCTCATGTTCATCCCTCTCATGTTCACCCCTCTCATGTTCACCCCTCTCATGTTCACCCCTCTCATGTTCACCCCTCTCATGTTCACCTCTCTCATGTTCACCCCTCTCATGTTCACCCCTCTCATGTTCACCCCTCTCATGTTCACCCCTCTCACGTTCAGCACGTACTCGTTCATCTCTTTCATGTTCACTTCTCTCATGTTCACCCCTCTCACGTTCAGCACGTACTCGTTCACCTCTTTTATGTTCATCCCTCTCATCTTCACCCCTTTCATGTTCACCTCTCTCATGTTCATCCCTCTCACCTTCAGACCTCTCTCGTTCATCCCTTACATATTCAGCCCTCTCATGTTCACCCCTCTCATGTTCATCCCTCTCATGTTCACCCCTCTCATGTTCACCCCTCTCATAATCACCCCTCTCATGTTCAGCCCACTCACGTTCAGCCTCTCTCGTTCATCCCTTTCATGTTCAGCCCACTCGTGTTCAGCCCTCTCATGTTCACCCCTCTCATGTTCACCCCTCTCATGTTCACCCCTCTCTCATGTTCAGCCCTCTCATGTTCAGCCCTCTCATGTTCAGCCCTCTGTTCACCCCTCTCATGTTCACCCCTCTCATGTTCACCCCTCTCATGTTCACCCCTCTCATGTTCAGCCCTCTCATGTTCACCCCTCTCATGTTCATCCCTCTCACGTTCTGCCCTCTCTCGTTCATCCCTTTCATATTCAGCCCTCTCATGTTCACCCCTCTCATGTTCATCCCTCTCATGTTCACCCCTCTCATGTTCACCCCTCTCATGTTCATCCCTCTCATGTTCACCCCTCTACCCTTCGACTTCCCTACATGTTTAAGAATTCCAGCCACGTCTCGAGGGCCAAAGTTCGTCGCTGAGAGTGCAATGGCTTATTGATAACTTCTCCGATCAAATGACTGGGCTTTTGCTGAGAGATATGCATGCATTATAGCTTTGCTCACTCCCGCCCTTTCCACCCCTTCTTCATTCCCCCAGAAGCCCTCATTCACACTCCCTTTCATTTTCCCTCCCGCTCTCTCCCACTCTTTCTCTCTACCAACTTTTTCGCTATATTGTTTACTTACTTCTCGAGCCTAACTTTTTCCTCTTCTTTGGGCTTCACTCAATATGCAAATTACTCTACAGTCCTGAACTTGAAACGCATCCTTGTGACTCGCTTTTGCTAAAGTGCTGTATATTGTTGACGAAATTCTGGTTGTGTAATTGTGAATACCCCATTCATGCTCGCATGAATAAAATATGGATTCTTTACGATTCACTATTTTAATTTAATTTTTTTAATTCTTCTCATTATCTTTTGATCGAAAATCTGTAAATAAACCTTCACCACACGCAAAAATATATCAGAGATTAAAAACAAACAAGTCTTATCGAACGGACGTAAGGTCGTGTTAATGTTCAAATTTACATTACATTAAATTTCTTAAAATTCAGGCCGTGTTCATACTTTTCCCATAGAGCAAGTGTCTCCGAAGGACAAGATCATTACTAATTACAACTTATATTTTTTAATTTATTCTTATTTACTGCTCATACGTTATTTTACAATTCAAATAACCGACCCAAGTTTTAAGATATGTTTGTCTTCGCATAGTTGCTTGTGCTGCCTGAGGCTCTTCAAGGCTAACCTCGATGAGTTCTAGGCGGACGCAATCGGACACGGGCGCATTTTATCAGATCTGAATCCAAGTTTATGAGATTGTCAAAACATGTTCGTGTCCCTCAACCTGTTGCCTGGTGTGGCTGTGGCTTAATTAGGTCTCCTCGCGGCGTGGTCGAAATGGTCGCCTATTGAGAAGTTTTAATTTCTTTTCAACAAGAAGTGAGAGATCAACTCTTCGATTAATTGTTGAATTCCCATTTTAGGCCAATTCGTTTTATATCGATATCGTGGCAACTGAGGAAGTTTACCTCAAAGTTGAACCTTTTTTATGTTTGTAATTCAGTATTTATATGCAGTCAACTAATACATAACGAGCAATGAAGTAAACGATTCTAAACTGAACCTGAACTCATTAACTTTACTTATTCACAGAAAATTATCTTGTGATCGAGCAACACTAAGAAAAAGCTACCTCTACATGAACTCGTAGATGACCTTAGAAGCTACTTCTACATGAACTTGTAGATGACTATAGAAGCTACCTCTACATGACTAGATGACTATAGAAGCTACCTCTACATGACTAGATGACTATAGAAGCTACCTCTACATGACTAGATGACTATAGAAGCTACCTCTACATGAGTAGATGACTATAGAATCTACCTCTACATGAACTCGTAGATGACTATATAGAAGCTACCTCTACATGAACTCGTAGATGACTATATAGAAGCTACGTCACCTACCTCTACGAGTCATCTACATGAACTCGTAGATGACTATAGAAGCTACCTCTACATGAACTCGTAGATGACTATATAGAAGCTACCTCAATAGGCACCTACCTCTACGAGTCATCTACATGAACTCGTAGATGACTATAGAATCTACCTCTACATGACTAGATGACTATAGAAGCTACCTCTACATGACTAGATGACTATGCAAGTCAAATAACGAGTTACAAGTCCATGACTCCCCAGAGACGGTATAATCCAGCACCACTTGGCCGCGCGAGGTCCACCGCGTTCGGTTATGGCGCCAGTTTACAGCCTCGGCCTGCAGGAAATGCATGCGAAGTTGAGTGAATGGCGCTATAACAGGAATGAAATGAATCGCGTGTGTAGCGTGTTGGCAGAGTGTAGCGTGTTGGCAGAGTGTAGCGTGTCGGCAGAGTGTATCGTGTTGGCAGAGTGTAGTGTTGTAGCGTGTTGGCAGAGTGCAGCGTTGTAGCGTGTTGGCAGAGTGTAGTGTTGTAGCGTGTTGGCAGAGTGTAGCGTGTTGGCAGTGTAGCGTGTTGACAGAGTGTGTGAAACGTGTAGGCAATGTGTAAAGTTTCAGCATGAATGTTGCCGCTTTGGTATAATGTAGCTTTCTATGTTAATTAATATTGTAAGCGCAATTGTGTCATCGCTGCTATGTGTTGATGGTGTAGGTGTTATATTGAACATTGATGGTGGTTTAATTGTGCTGCTGGTTGTTTGTGCTGTCATGCAGCCGTAGGTGAAAATGCTTCAAGAATTACTGCATGCTGATGTTGTACATCAGCATATGAACTTAGCCACTATGCAGTTACTGTAGAAGTTATCAGAGTTAAAGTTTCAGAATCTTGAGTCAGTCACTCAAAAAAAAATGTGTTATTTTGTTGCTCAAGTCGTTTCGATGTCACAATCACTGACTTCGCCTCCAGTCTAATACTTCACAAAAAATTTTTTTGACAAAAGTCTCGTGGTTTCTAAAAGAAAAGTCATTGCATGTTGAATATTTTCGAGCTAAATCAGGTCCAGAATTGAATGAGCTAAACACACGTGCAAGTTGATAATTATATTTCTTCAGCGACATCTTATAACGTGGAAATCAAGTCTAATAATGTATATCCAACAAAATTTAAGACTAGTATGCTATCTTACAGCCAAATTAGTGAACGCAAACCCTATATACTCTAAAACGAGTAAAGGAGGAAGACATTTATTTTAGTGAACAAGATTCTTTCTTTTTAGCGCATTTTCTCATTTATGGAAAAAATGCACTGTTGTGCTCGCCATGTCCGTCCGTCCGTCTGTCTGTCTGTCTGTCCGTCTATCCGTCCGTCTGTCCGTGACCTCAAGTTTTCGTCGACGAGAAAATGCGCTCTCTGTCACTCACTGCAGAGAGTACCGAGTTATATTTTTTCTAATTTTTCCAGATCTCGGAGTTGAGTTGCACATCATGTGCAGCATGTTTGGATCCCTATACCCATAAATTTTTCTTCTTAGTTACCAAAAATTATTGGCTGATTATGACAGAATATTTAAATGGGATTTTGTCGAGTCTTGTGCATAGTCGTATACCCGTATGCTTAGTTCGCAAGTCTCATCAACGATGGTCGGTTCAAGTGCATGAATAAAAATTTGAATGAAAATAAATTCCCTTGGAAAATATTCACCAAGTTGTATGTTTAATTCAGCAGCAGCTTTATTTTGTAGTCTTATATTTAGTACATCAACACCTACGCTTGCTTGACCATATATTGACCATAAATTACACATAATAAATATGCGCGCTGACAGCAACTCAATTGACAAAAAACCTATAGAAACTCACAGAATAGTTGGCTTCAAAAAGCACATCCCACGACGCTCGTTGCCGGAAGATATGAGATAAACATGATCAGGAGTCTTAAGGACATTCTTTATTACGATAATGGCTGCACTTTTCATCTAGCGTCCTTACATGAACTCGTGGTGAATTTTAATTTGAACCTCCGTGTGGCATCCGCCGTACTGTTCTTAAATTACACATTAACGAGGTTTTGGTTTTATAAAGTGCCTTTAAAGAATAAACGAAACCCGCTTTAATGGATTTTTTATTCTATAGAGTGTTTTAAGGATGAACGAAACACGCTTTAACGAATTTTCGGTTTGATAAATTAAGTGTAGTGTAGCGTGTTGGCAAAGTGTAGCGTGTCGGCAGAGTGTAGCGTGTTGGCAGAGTGAAGTCAGGAGTCTTAAGGGCATTCTTTATTACGATAATGGCTGCACTTTTCATCTAGCGTCCTTACATGAACTCGTGGTGAATTTTGATTCGAACCTCCGTGTGGCATCCGCTGTACTGTTCTTAAATTACATATTAACGAGGTTTGGTTTTATAAAGTGCCTTTATAGCATTAACGAAACCCGCCTCAATGGATTTTTTATTTTATAAAGTGCCTTTAGGATGAACGAAAAATGCTTCAAGAATTTTTGGTTTTATAAGATGCCATTATAGGTTGAACGAACTACGCTTCAACGAATTTGTTATTTGATAAGTGCCTTTGAGATGAACGAAACACGCTTTAACGAACTTTCATAAATTCATAAATCCACTTTAGAAACGAATGAAACACGCTCTAGCTCTTTGATGTCTCATATCACTCAGTAGCGATCCATGAATTTTTAATGAAAATATTGACATATGTTTATCCTTAAATAATTCCTGCAATAACAGTTGAAATGGCAGCCGTGTATAGGGTCGCTGCCCCCGTCCTTATCTCTATAAGATTCAGAATTCAAGGAGCATGTAACACGCGTGGCGTAGGTATACACGAGCTGATGTGTTGCTATGGAAATAAGGCCGTGACTCTGGCAATGGATTGCAAGCATCAGAGGCTTATCAGCGCATACACGACACGTACGCACTGCAGTCCATCCGTGAGTGCGGACCTTGTGAAAGATACAGCTTGTGCAGACAAATAAATCATATCATCACTATCAAATTATATCATCACAAATTAATCTGTGCATCTCTATCGGATCATATCATCACAGTTGAATTATATCTTCGCTTATCACAACCAAATTATATCATCACAAACTATTCTGTGCATCTCAAACGGATCAGCGTCATCACAATTAAATTATATATCATCACAGCCAAATTATATCATCACAATCTGTGCATCTCTATCGGATCATATCATCACAATTGAATTATATCTTCGCAGGTGAATCATATCATTACAATCTGCGTATCATAAACGGATCATATCTTTACAACCAAAGTATATCATCACAATCTGTGTATTGCAATCGCATAAACGCGAATAATTGCGTCAGTTAATTTAAGATAATCGTAAATTGCTTTGAGCACAATGGACCTACCTTTTCAGCATGATACCCTTTCTTTCTACCTTTTTTAGAATGAACATAATCTCCGCAAACCAGTATGCAGGACAAATATAGGAATTACTATCGTATAGTTACAATTAATATCTCTACCGCATAATTCATTGATTTCGTACCTTTTACTCTGCGAGCAATGTTTTTTTCGTTTACAACATTTGTCACATAACCTAGATATTTCTAAGAGAACAGTTCGCATTTACTTTTCCGCCTCAACTTGCTTAAAAATTGAACAATAGCTGTCGAGGAGGACGACGCCAGTGTACGACGTCCTTAGAAACCTAAAATGTGTCTCGTACGAAGACATTTGATATTTATCGCATGGTTCCTTCATCAAAGAGACACGTTTTGTTTCTTGCTTACAAGAATGTCCTTTTATTTTGATTGTCCTTTATCAGCCCACGTCCAGTAGAGGATGAAGAAGTTTACGAATAGTGCGTAGGCCGCCATATTGGGCCGGCGTCAGATAACCATCACATGCGACCGATGCTTCGACATGGCTTCGCAACAGCAATTGATGAAGTTTACTCAGGCGAATTATGTTGCAGAGAAAGCAAGGCACCGGCGTAAAGCTTACTACACGTCACACGCTCCGATCTGAAGCTTTTGCGTCGTTTTATTTTGCCGCTGCGATGTAGGACGAAGTTTGTTGGTAACAGTCAAGAATTTATGGATTGCCTTGTTCAAGTTCCGAGGTTCATTTAATATGCATGTCCTAAGAAACTTGAGCTTCGGGTGATGACGCCTGTTACGCTGAGGAGATATTTTCTTCGAAAAGCGGTGGAGATGTCCAAATGAATTAACGATAAAGTTCATGGTGGATCTGAACAGCCCGTTTTTACGATTCTATCATCTTAGATTGGAAATTTTCTAACTATATTAATACAATATATTACGAATCTAGAGGCATTGTGAAAGGGATTCGTGTCATTCTAAAGAGAGCAATTAAGCGGGATCTAGTTTTACTGAAGGCGCGGAGTTCTACCATCCGTGATAACTAGTGAGGTGCTTAGTCTCGTATTAATCCCGCCTCCTCCGCCCGAGATATCGGAATGTGATAAGTACAGAACCTCTACCTGACCACTCTGCATATCACGGCTTCTAGCTTATCTTATGTTTATGGGTGTCGTGTAATAAACTGACTGACGATTAGTTAAGCAGCAATGATGTCCAGCTTGTCCATAAACTACTCTAATGGAATACCAGGCAGGGCAACCAACCCCTCCGGCCCGCTCTCCCTATCAAATGGCTGAATGTCAAACAAAGCGCCGAGTCTTCGTGTCGAGTGTATTATCATCTTGCAGCGTATGACTGCTTTTTACCATAGAATGTAGTATTTATTCAGGTATGTGTAAATTGAAAAATACCTGAACTATAATTTAAGGTTCAAGATTCCGGAATTGAAAAAATTGTTTACCGGTGCTAAAAACTAACTCTTGAGGAATCTTAAGAAGGTGCGTAAAAAGGCGACAAATCTCGCAAGTGCTCACTCAACGATGTGGGCGATCATGTTTTGTTTTGGCGCGGAAGAGACGCCTCGCGGTGTTGCCAGTGGGCGGTCGCTCATTACATGGCAGGGGTCACAGCATTGCCCACCAGGCGGCGCTGGCTTCACGCTGCGAGTGGCGATTGTGGCGACTTAAAAATTAGGATGAGGCTGTGTATTGTCGCAGCAGTGAATTTCAGAACAACGCGTTAATAGAGATCATCGTTGGAGAGTCGAGGCTCGATAGTTTATAAAGACGGAAGTGCCTATGAGACATCATGGCCAAATAAATTATTTTGTGGCAAGGTAACAACAACTTCACAACAGTGTTCAAAACTTATATGAAATATTAAATGCAGTGACTTGTTAAGAGATAGAAGATAGCAATTTAGGTATGCATACAGATCTTAATAATATCATGCAACTAAGCTGAATTGGGACAAATTTATGGCTCGATTTTTATAACCTATTCCTGTCCATTTTGCACTTTTGTATGGATCTAAATCTTCTAAACTAATCGTCAATCAAAAATTCATTCATTAATCATTTAGTTATTGAGTTATCTCGTCAAGTGTATAATAAAGTAAATCGAACAGGCGCCATGACTTAGGTAGTTGAACTTGCGGCCATTCAACTCGATTGTGAGAAAATTAGTATTTCATGCCAATCAAGGACAGTTTCTACACATGAAACTTCGAAATAATTGTATGATATTTAATTGGTCCTTCAAATTTTAATCATTCAATCTGTTTGGCATTGATTGTCATGTGTAATATAATAAGATTTCGTCCGTCTAATTCTCCTTCGCGGGTGTTGAATACTGGACGACAGAACTTCAGAAGCGCGGCAGTCAGTCACCTGCGGAGCGTTGGCAGTGTCATTGTTCTCATCCCTCGTCCAAGAATCCCAAACTTGGACGACTTGTAAAAACCTCTGCCATAAAACTAATAATTTAAATGCTAATCGCTGACTGATCTTTTTCCAGCACAATTTTAATTGCATCCTACGAGTTGACGGACAAGAAACTTCAAGGAAAACGAAGTGTCTTAAGTAGAAAACTTTCATAAAAACTTCACAGGAGAAGATGCAGGGCAAGATTGTTATGCAGATTAAGATACGATGGGTCGTCAACTTCCTCTCACTCGGCCATTGCTGCGATGAGCCTCTGATCATCAAACATCAATGGCTGCCATTGAAGTGTGTTAATGAATAAGAGGCCGAATTTTAAAACGCTTATACTTTTATTCCCTGCTCTTAAACTCGTAATATCGACTTAAATACAAAACTATTTCTGCTTTGTATTGTACATGCATAAAGTTCCGTGACATGTTGGGTTGAGATTTAATCATTTATGAGAAAAAAAATGTGATGGAACAAAGTAAGTTTTATATCACTTTTTTCAAACATATAATAATGTTGGCTTATACCATTCAAGAAATATTTCACACTATTTGCAAATCTGTCATTAATCGGTATATTGACCACTAATTCACAATTACCTTCAACTTTACGAGTGTGGTCAATTTAAAAATCTTGCTTTGCTCCAGTATGAAAAATAAATGAATCAGAGCTTTAAAATTATGAACATTTATAAAGCGTAAATAATTCGTTTACTAGATTAAGCTGCGATTGATCGCTCTGTCCATTGACGGCTAGAACTGGAATGAATTTTGTCCCGTTATTGATAGATATGTATATATAAATGCAGTGAGTGTGTATCCTCCGTTATAGCGTTTCAATTGTTCGGTAACTGAATTAACTTTCAAATAACCTCAGTCGATCTCTAAAATATGACGTAAACGAAATCATTGTCTCCGATGCTATATTAAATGCCTGCATGTCTTCATATATATGAAGTTTGTATAAATTTTGTCACCATTACCAAGTAATTTGTAATGTAAGTTGGAAATCATTATCATTTAATGTTACGCAAATTCGCTGGCATTTTAAACATTCGAAGTTCGCGTTGTTGCGAGCCGTTGCAACATAATTCAATTAATTTACGAGAGGGGATTGATAAAAATAAATTCGGAAAATAAATAGGTATAGGTAAAATTATAAGTGATGAACCTATATTTAGTGAAACCCTGAATAATAGTCTATCGCCTATAACTATATGTCTATCTATCAGAGATCACGCCCATTTTGAAAGTGTACAGGAACGTGTACCGTTTAGCATAGTATAGTATAGCATCTTAGACGTTGAAGAATAGGCCTGTCGCCGATTTTTATAATTTTCTCGACTTGTTCATAGGACTGGCCTTCTGATCAAATCTTTTCAACGGGCTGTAGGTTTGAAATCGTTTTCTAGATTTCCAGTTGTTGCGTAGGGTAATAGGCATTTCAAGACTAAAAAAAGCGTCACAACTGAAGCTTGCCAATGGATGAAAACAACAATTCTTGGTGTTACCTATAACAAACTGGAATTTAAGTGAGACATTCATTTTCTGCGCAAAAAAAAAAATAATGTAAAAGCAAAGACTGTTTTAAAATATAGGGATTTTCACAACTAAAAATCCTAATGAGACCAATATTGATGACCACACTATTAATTTTTGGCCAGTCAAAGTTTGATCGGCAATTGAGAATTTCTACACAATTTGAAAGTGAACGTATTTAAAGCTTGGCGTCTGAAAAATTTAGGTTATCATTTTAAAGATAAAGATTTCAAATGGGGACGTATTCCTCTTAGCACAATTGACACGCCATTAAATGCACTGTTCTATACGATGAACGCTCCTAATTTTATCAATTTCATTGCATGCGATGTAAATTTTGATGCTTCCGAAGCATCGCGGTCAGCCAGCAGAAAATTTTTCGCGAGTCAAACTGCTGAAATTCGATCGCAAGACTGTCATTCGAATTGATCGTTTCACACGATCTCTTGCAGTTTTATGCATCAAAAGTCTCGCATTGAATAGGACTCGATTCCTTTTTTTTATTCAAAGGTAGTATTCTATGTTAAGTCACTCCACACCTCAGACCGTATCAAAGTCAAACTATGATTATATAGTCTAAAAATTATAAATGAGACAATTTTCACTCTTAAATGATGACATAAAAACCCATTATCCTACACAGCCCTGAACACCAAGAAGCTTTAAAACGTCAAAAGGCTGGTTTTATAACTCAGCCTTCCACATTGAAGAGTCGTCATGTGTAAGGTGAGTGCAGCTCCTTGGCAGCACCTCTGCATGCAGTAGTCCTCGTGTCAATGCAGTCTCAGGAGGACTCCTTAAAACGCCTATAATGACGCTGAGCGCTGCCGTCTGAAATATGCACCAAACGTCATTCTTCATTGAAGGCGCCAGGGGCGACCGCCTAGCGTTATTATGGCGCTGACAGCCTCGGCCTGGCAGCTTAATGAACGCCTCTATAGCCTCCCTATAGGCCGGGGCTGCAGCTATGAATAAAACGTCAGCTCCAGATCCAATTGTTTTTCACCAAGACGATCGATGCTTATTAATATTCCCGATTCGCTTTCAGCTTATTCAATTGGCTTCTAAAATGTTTTCATCGTGATACGTAATGGAGTGGTACGTAAGAAATATACNAGGTCGAAAGGAGAAATACTAACGATCGAATTCATATTCTCACTTTTCCAATGGCGGCCAGACCATTGGAGAATCAAAATATAATTGGCATTCGTCAACAAAATTAAACACAACACACTGCCTAAATCTTCACGGATTAACCAATAAGCAGTAAGTTGAATATTCATTGAAATATGCTTCTAATGCACAAATAATTAAGATTTTTAAAATAAATTCTATCGCTGCAACGAACCTCACACTAGTACCCGCGTACAGGTATGGTCACGCAAGCGTTTGTTTAGAATGTGCATCCACTAAACTGCTGTCTATTCGTGTGTAATTATTAGTATTAGTAATTAATATATTAGTATTAGAAGTAATTATTAAGTAATTAGCACTGCATAATTAACAGTTCTCATCTAATTAAGTTCATCTTGGTTTTTCCTATTCTATTAGATTTCCGCTCGAAGAAATACAAGGGTACGAAATACCGAACTCGACGGGAATATCACTGGTAATTTCCTAATATTAAAATTTTATCTCTTCCCAGATGCGTTTACACCATAGAAAAATACAATTTGCGCATGAAGATTTTCAAAACATTTTATTGCAATCACTGAAAGGATTCTAGTGAAAAGGTACAAATTTGGAGAGCAATGCCACGGTTACCAAATTTCTGGTCGGGAGAGCGCGTAAGGAGGTCAATTTTACACACGAGATGAAGATAATTTTATTGGAAAAGTACAGTAGATCAGCGAACGTTTTTACAAAGTTTGTTTGGTTGTGCAAACTAGAGGCAATCGAAGATATTCAGCAACGAGACGAGTCAGACGAGAGCATGGCAGGAAGTGCAAGAAACCCTAACGGTTCGAAGGCCCGCTCCGGAAGAAATACAAATCAATTTAATTAATAGGAGACGAGATAAATAGGAAAGAAATAGAAAATACTTCGAAGTCGAGTCAACTAATAACACGGAAGAGTAGGAACGTGCATATAACTCGAACAGTACAAGATACGAGCACACATAAATGAAAAGTGATGTGGTTCAGACGACATCGATGACAAACTGGATTTTACGAACAGCCATGGGAAAATGCATTGAAGCATTCAACATTTAGACCCTATCTCTACCAACTATGACTATACATTTTCTGTTTTGTATACAATTAAAGGGAACATAGACTAAGAATCTACACACCAGCCAAGCTGGCACTGGGATTAGAACACAGGATATAAACTGGAGTAAAGTTTACGTGGCATGATGGTGGCTCGATGACGTCATGATGGCAGCAGATAACAGACGGTTGGGTGCTGTACCTTACGATTCTCGAGCAATTATATGCTCCAGATTATTCAAGAGATGGGATATGTAACCCACGAGAAATTCAATCATTTTTCGGAAATTCATACAAATATAAATATAATAATTTTCTTGCTGTTAGAACCAACAAAATAATTCAATAATGAGACATATTTACAAATGACATTACTTCGAAATTACAAAAGGTGCATTTTCAAATCGCAATTGATCCTTTAAAATACATGGACACAGTGGTCGCAATAAGTGTATAATCCAAAAATTGTCATGCAAACGTAACTTTATGAAAATACTATAATGCAAGATCATTCATTCAAGTGTATTCCGTAGTGAGATTGTGCTGCTAGCGGAAGTGATGGAAAGAGAGTTCATTATCGATGTCTAGGCCATCACGTATTTCCGAATTCTCATCATTATTTAAAAAAAGATTAAAACAGTCAACAGGTCAAATTTAAAAAAACTACAATGGATGACACGCACGTTTCTAGCAGTTCCCGCAGCGGATAGCCAGTATGAACAATTTGTCGGAATTCAACATCGAGTACTAGTAGTTAACACAAGTAGCCCACTAGTCAGCTCCGGAGTGAAGGAGTGTACCTACCTCGAGCATCGCAAAAGTTTCAATAGGTAGAAATCCATGATCACCTACTAACTTATTGAGAAGAATTTGAAGACCGAGTGTAGCAAAAAAAATATAACAGTTCGATAAACAAGTTGAAATGCATCCCCAAGTGCAGTTGTCTAAACGTTGAATACGGAAAATCAAGCGCTGAGTCTGAATCAGACCAAGATGGCACGACTGCGCGGGATTTAAACAACAATCGCAAGAAAGTCCGAATGGATTAGACGATAGCATGACCATAACAGAAGAAGCGTGGTAGAGCGATACTCCATAAAAGCCTTAGATTAACAAAGAACACCAATCTGAAGCTGACACAGCTACTGGAGACACAGCATTGTACTGCCAGACACTTGAGAATCAATGCTATCTAGACTAAGAACATCGAAACATGACACACACATCCTTTCAAGAATGGGATAGTAGATATAAGTTTGAATTTAAGGAGAAAGAGCTTCCAAAAACACCTCGGCTAACCGGAAATGGCAAGGATCGGCAAGACATCAGGAAGCAGAGGAAAATATTGGCTAGAACAGGAAAAGGATGATAGTAGCGGTCTCCTGAGAACGTCTTACAAACTATGACCTTAACGCTTACTGCAAGTGTTTTCCAAGGAAATGAGCATTTACTAAAGAAGACAACTGCACGACAGAGCGAGTCGGTAATAAGATAATATCGCGTACATCCCAAAAAAATTTTGAAAACAGTTAGTTTGGCATTCTTCGATGCTACATTGTTTTTCCCATCCCCCTTGCAGATGCAGCTGATGTTCTTGACGTGAATTTCAGGAGTTTAGCTCTCGAGTGTTTCCTATCGCACACACAGCATTTCGATTTTCCAGACCATACCAAGCTAGTATTTATTACCTTCCATTATTAGAAATGACGCTCTTGCAAATTCCAGGCTCTTGCTACATGATTGCTGATTGATAACTTTCAACCGTGAGGCACGGCATCTAGCGAACCCGTATGCCAGTCTGATCCTCAGCGATACATTAAGCATTTAAAATTCAATGAAAACTACGCGTAAAAACGCATCTAGACGCCACGTGAGCATCATCAGCAGAAGGAAGTCTACAGGGAAGCTGAATTAATATCTCTAATTTTACGAGTCACGAGCAGGCAAGAACACAGATCTGGATCAGTAGTAAATATATTACCAATCTCTAATAATATACAACTGCGTTGAAATACATGAGCAGGAAGGTAGTAATTTTCATTTGACAAAGGATTTAGTGAATTATAAAAAAAAACACTCCGATGAAGAGCGGAGGTTGATGAATTTGACTTGAACAAATGCTAATACTTTTCATATTTATACAGAGACTCGAGCCAGAATTCGAAAAAAACGTCGCACAAGGAAGGTTCCTGATGTGCGAAGAAAGTGAGCTGTACTGTAATCTACCTACAGCCCACGACAAGAGATAAATGTTATTGACCTTCAAGATAGATTTTATTTATTTTTACCTCATTAACCAAAACTTTAGACTCTGTTAGATACGCAATATCCGGGTTTTGAACGGCAAACGATCGTTCGACCATGAGAAAGCATTTGAATTTAAGGGCTAAGGAATTTAAGGGTTACCAATAAAGGAACTCGAAGAAAGTTATAGAACAAATCTCAATAGAGATCACGCAAATAAATGAAGAGGAATCCCAGGACTATTCCTCAGTTGGACTGGCCCAGGATATAATGGATCGACCTGGAGGCTCAATCTAGCACTAAGATTTAAACTGCATTTAACCCGCTTCCAATGAAAGCATTGTTGTAGATAACTCTAGATAAAAGCTCAACACTACAGCTGTTAAAGGAGACTCGATTGTTGAATATTTGCGCGCCCTTGTACGTCTGTTGTTAAAACATGGAATAATGTGCTAATATAACACAAGTCTTTTAAAGGACACATTGTCAGATATAAAATCAAACCTTAACTTAAACGTAAAAAATAAATCATAACAAAACACTGGGAATTTTGTGACAAGAACGCATGACATAGCACCGAGACGATGAGTGACACTATCAATATAGAGAAAAGAGGCTGTAAGCAAATAACGAAGAGTGTGCCAAGTGAACTCATTTTCCATGCGCTCATTGTCATCATCAGACTTCATAAGCTCAACGAAATATAATCAAACAGCATCAGCGGGGAATCAGCATGCAGAATTTGCGCATGAACCAGTCAAGATAGGACACATAGATTTGGACTGGGGAAAACAAATTCATTGTGATAAATGACAAGAAGTAAAAGAGAGAGAAAGGCTACATAGATTTGAACTGGGGAAAATATAAATTCATTGTCGTACAAGACAAGAAGTAAAAGAAAGAGATAGGCTACTTAGATTTGGGCTGGGAAAATATAAATTCATTGTCATATAAGACAAGTAAAAGAGAGACTACATAGATTTGGACTGGAGAAAATATAAATTCATTGTCATATAAGACAAGAAGAAAAAGAGAGAGAGAGGCTACGTAGATTTGGACTGGGGAAAATATAAATTCATTGTAGTACAAGACAAGAAGTGAAAGAGAGAGAGGCTACGTAGATTTGGACTGGGGAAAATATAAATTCATTGTAGTACAAGACAAGAAGTGAAAGAGAGAGAGGCTACGTAGATTTGAACTGTGGAAAATATAAATTCTTTGTCGTACAAGACAAGAAGTAAGAGAGAGAGGCTACATAGATTTGAACCGGGGAAAATATAAATTCATTGTCGTACAAGACAAGAAGTAAATGAGAGAGAGGCTACGTAGATTTGGACTAGGGAAAAAATAAATTCATCGTCATATAAGAAAAGAAGTAAAAGAGAGAGCAGAGAAAAGAATGTCAAATTTTCAATTGATCGATTAGGTCAAAGATCGATAAATTGATCAAAGTCACATTTTCAATCGACTTTGATTAGGTAGGTATGATTAAAAGATGAAAGGAAGAGGTTGAATAATAATTGATGTCCTTCCACAAAAGTATAGCAGGCTACTTTGGGAAGTTAATTTATAAAACTTTAATACTGTTAGTAATTCAGTAATTCATATATTTGTTCTGTTGTAGAACGTAAAACAAAGTAAATTAAGACAATGAATTTCAGTCAGTGAGAACAGCTCAGTTCTATCGCATCTAAGAAAAGCACTAGCATCTCCTATTTACATTTCTATACAAAATACATCGCAGTTATTACACAAAGACACACAAATTACCTCAGTTGTCAGCAGTTATAAATGCAGGGAATAGTTTTCAATCTTTACAAAGAGTCTTGATAAATAATATAACAAATGGGACAACAAAATCAACATGAGCACAGAGTGGAGAAGAGTCTTTCTATGTGAGTGGCAGAACCTTTTACAAACTACAAACTGATGATTGCTTTTATAGCAGAATATGAAGAACGCACTTAAGAACAAGCCATAATTATTAGAAATCATGGACATAGTGAACTAAGGTATGTAGGTAAATCCAAACACAATTCTTGTTAATGATAGTACTTAACACCTGCTTAAGAAGGTGTAGATGTTTTCCACACAATCTGATGGTCTAGATTTCTTGACGAATGACGATGATTTACAAAATAGACTGGTATCACTGCATTGCTCAAACCCTTAACTGTTAACTTTGGAGAAACATTTTATGCGTGAACAAATGGCACGTTGCCACAGTCTTATGCGCAGCCTTCATCATTGTTGCTGCTGCTGCTGTGGTGCAAGACGCAGAATGCCGCTCGAGGTGAAGCAATCGCAGTTGAAACACCCATAGGTGAAGCAAACGCAGTTGAAACACCCATAGGTGAAGCAAACGCAGTTGAAACCCCCATAGGTGAAGCACCCGCAGGCGAAGCGCCACAATCAAGAGAAGAGCTTCACAACTCTACAAACGATGCTAATGGTAGAACTGACGACTGACCAGCGAAGAGAAAACCTGCCATTTCTCAGCAACTACCGGCGCTTCTGCACAAGTGTTTATTGTGTTACTACCAAACTAATGAGATGCGCAGCACCAAATGATTTACATATAAGCAAGAAATGGTCTTCATAACAACAATTATGGTGAAATTTACGTTAGGTAATACCGATGTTAGAATCAGGTGAAGAAACAGAAGATTTTCAAAAGATCAGACTTGGTTATTTTTGCACCCACATGAAAGAAAATCTCACGTTTGATTGTCTGAATACGATATTTGAACATTGGAAACTAGGACTAGTCAAGTATAAAACAATGCCATTAACACACAATTTACCTAAACTGCCGTAAAATCGAGCAGAAAATGCAACCATTTTTATTTGTGCAGCGCGGCAGACAATAAAAAAGTGATATATATACATATATAGTACATGGATATAGATTTATAATTAATATTTACCTTGCGTGTGAAATTGAAGCAGCCTCTCTTCTCGGGCGGAGGAGGCAAGTCCATCCTCAGGTCATTTGTTGGTGTGTTGCCGGGGCCAAAGACGTTCAGTTCCTCATAACATTTCGTCTCGATCATCTGAACAAAAGTTTCCAGATAAAATGTCAAGTCATTATATACTTTACAGTGCAATTTACTATGCCATTAGTATGAGGGCATGATAAACACTTTTTGACGCGTAATTATATAAATTAAAAACATTAATTTTAAATAAAAAAAAACTTGTTTTTAAATAAAAACATTGTTCTTAGATAAAAAACATTGTTCTTAGATAAAATACATTGTTTTTTATTGACGCTGTATCATTAGAAGCACAGGTTAAGCCACCCACCCACACAGCGACCAGCAATAATTGATCACCGTCACATTTGGTTACGTTTGTACATAAGAAATGCAGCTATTCACTTGACAATATAATCATACGATTTATCCTTATTTTTTACAAGATGTGTTGCTCAAGTACCTATTTCAGTCTCTCAAAAAAAAAACACATTCAATGGAACAAAACTTTTGTCAGTCATTTCCTTCTCGTAAAACCGAGAAAACCAGCTATGGATTTCCACTTACAGCTACTGAAAACATACGATAATGTTAAATACATTTCAAGAAGATTTTTGCTTAGCACACGAAGATGTAGTGCAAATAATAGTACCTATTGACAACTAATATGTAGTATTACTGGTAAGCAGTGGTAGCTGGTGGTGAGCTAGGCGACTACGAACCTCCAGGTGGCATTTGATCGCAAGAACCACTGATCAAGTGTCATCATGGTATGCATGGATAAAAACCTGAAGCCAGCTAAGATATAAAGCAAGTTCTCTACAACAAATTTTACAAGTTTGTTGAACTGACGATAAAGCTGGACTCCGAAACTTTTTCTTCTATAATTATATGGCGAATTTGCTGACAACTTTCTTTGTTTTTAAATTTCTGATAAATCTGTAGGTTATGCAATCAAGTGATCATAGATTCAAAGGCAGAGCAATGGTAGGTAGGCATGAGCAATGGTAGCTAGAGCTACCATTGCTATTACCTCTCGCTGCCAGGGTATAGACACGGATCCGGTGTTGAAGCGCTGGTAGAACTGGTCGTCATTGGTGTCTAGGTTGACGCCTTTCACAGTACTGAACTGCTCTATGTCAAGCACGTCCTTGGCGTACACTGCATGTGGCTGCAAAACATTTACAGGGTCAATGCATAGCACACCTAAAGTATACGATGATAAGGGTCCATTGACCCTAGTGAACTGTTCTCCGATAAAATAAGTCAATTAATAAAACAAAAATATATTCTTAATCGAATGGAACGTAGCATATGAAATATATTGAAACGTTTGTGCAGCACCTGAAAGGTACAGCAATTTAAGAGGATTGAGATGCTTACGTTCAAAAGGTTAAGGATTCGTTCATGGACATATTTTGGTCATGCTCAGAAAATAGAATAACGATGGGTTAAATAACTCAAAAAAAATTATTCAAAAACAATAAGATAAATATAGCAACACTACCGAAGCTCTTAAACTATTAAACAAACTTCTTAGAAAGACAAATTTGTATCGTATAGTAATGAAGCAGCGGCAAGAGAATGATATATAATCCTTTTCTTATGAAACTTTTGTCAGTAACACCAACAGCATGATTCGGTGACGACGAAACTCACTCCATGTATGAAGAACATTTCCCTACATATTTTTATAGACCAATTTTCGAAGTAAAAATATTCAATTGAATATGCCACCATTCTTGTGCAACTGTAAAGAAACCATTAAAAATGTACAGAAACTAACGTCAGGCATAAAGGGCGGCGTGCACATGCCAGCCTCGAGACGCTTCCATTTGATGGATGAAAAGAAGCTGTGCTGCTTGACCACCTCTGCGCCATGACGCCCCGCGGAGCACCCAAGACGATCCTGTGGCCGCTTCGCCAGCAGCTGGTGAGAAAAATAAGGCATTACGCATGAAATTAAATTATCTTATTAACAAGACGAAATGTGAAGGAACAGTGTAGCCCACACAGTTAATAAAAACGATTCACTTATAAATAATGACTGAATGTTAACTAATTGCTGATGTTGAATATGTACGTAATCGATTTGAATATATCACTGACATCAAAGGAGGATCGGGATAGGTTTAACACTAATATAAAATCAATGATTTGAAATAAACAGCGTTTTAGTGTACAAACATATAATAGACAGACAGCTGGTATTGAATTCTAATTACAGTTTCTGCTACGGAATTGAGGGAAAAAAACTATCAGAATAAGGAAGACATAATTACCTGTTGGCATATGGACTTTGCATCGTCTGAGAACTTGTCCGAGTAAGTCTCTGCTTGCTCTTTAACCCGGCGGTCAACTTCCTCTCTCTTCACCTGTAGAGAGAAACAGAGACCTGTATCAACAGAGAGCTGTAGTAAATGAGACCTGTACTAACAGCTGTATTAAAAGAGGCATGTATTAACAGAGACCTGTATTAACAGAGACCTGTATTAACAAAAACCTGTATTAACAAAGACCTGTATTAACAGAGACCTGTATTAACAGAGACTTATATTAAGAGAGACCTATATTAACAGAGACCTGCATTATGAGTTATCAAATATCTGAACTAAACTTGCACCCGCTAAATGGGAGCATACATTTTCAACAGGTCAGAGATTTGTGCTTTTAGACATGACGCGCATCAACACTTTAATTTTAGACTGAATTGTCAATAGCTAAACAAATTAAAAATTAAAAATGAGTCGATAAAACAAGGGCTACTAAATAATGAATATTTGCTTTTTAACAATTTCAAGTTCACAGAAATCTTTTAGAAATGCTCCAGGCACGCATCAATTGCTCAAAAGTATTTCTGTCAACTTGAGAGAATTTTTCAACCTGTTTGATGCAATGACTTGGATCATCTTTCATGGGATCTTCATTTATTAGACTAAAGATGCCAGCAAAAGATGCTAAAAAAGTATACTAAAAGATACTAAAATACTTACAAAGATACTAAAAGATACTTAATAAAGATAATACAAGATATTTACTAAAGATACTAAAAGATGCCAGCAATAGCAAATCGTCAGGTAAACAAATGGCAAAGATGAAACGCTTATGATATAAAAATACTGATACAGAATATTAGAATAAACATTGATACACTGCACGTCCACGTCAAATTGGCACCTTCTCCTTGCGAGCCCTGAAAGGCGCTTGTCCTTCAATCATCTCGTAGACGAGACACCCGAAGCTGAACCAGTCAGGAGAGAAGGTATACTTCTCGTTGTCTATAACTTCAGGAGCCATGTAGCCAACGGTGCCCACGCGACCTCGGACCAAATCTCCTTCTGGAATTTCCACAGCAAGACCAAGGTCTGAAATGCGGACGTGGCCGTGGTCGTCAAGCAAGATGTTCTCCGGCTTGCAATCTCTGTACACGATGCCCAGGTTGTGCAGGCACTCCAGACCACACGCCACCTGGTGGATCATCGGTAAATTCACTAGCCACTCAAGCCCCATAAGAATGCGATAGAAATGAGCCGTCTGAGGAAGTTTTCAAACCATGGACGAAGAAAAATGCTTTACGTTACCACTTATGGCACACAGCTCAATAATCTGGAAGTTATATTTGCCGAGACTACCTAGCTTTTGCATTATAAAATTTAGTAAAAGAAGACAATTCAAAGCAGTCATGAAAACACAAATAATATGTTGGTTGAATTGATAATTCGCGATCAGGAAGTAACACTGAATTTTATTGAGCCAAGCGATTATAAGACGCCATAAGTGATGAAATAAACTCGTAAAAAAATTCTAATTTTTATTTTTGTTGAAAGTGTGATCAGTTTGAGTTAATGCAAAGAGTTTCAAAGAGACATTTTTCGAAATTAAATATTCAAGACATCTCAATTAAATAATTTTTTGTCTTGAAAAGGCCCTACTCAAAACTTCAGAGATTCAGCACCAAAATTAAAAAATAGGGACTTTTAAAAATATAAAACCAATTGATATACCTAGTCACAATTATAATTCTAATCATTTTTCTGAATTCATTTAAATTGGCCTGAAATTCAATTAATTTAGCATGAAATTTAATTAATTTAGCCTGAAATTAAATTAATTTAGCCTGAAATTCAATTAATTTTGCCTGAGATTTAATTAATTTAGCCTGAAATTTAATTAATTTAGCATGAAATTTAATTAATTTAGCCTAAAATTAAATTAATTTAGCCTGAAATTCAATTAATTTTGCCTGAGATTTAATTAGTTTAGCCTGAAATTCAATTAATTTAGCATGAAATTTAATGAATTTTGCCTGAAATTTACTTAATGTAGCCTGAAATTTAATTAATTTAGCCTAAAATTTAATTAATTTAGCCTGAAATTTAATTAATTTTGCCTACAATTTATTTAATTTTGCCTGATATTTCATTAATTTAGCCTGAAATTCAATTAATTTTGTCTAAAATTTATTTAATTTTGCCTGAAATTTCATTAGTTAGTTAGTTTAGTGGCCAAATGTTTACTAGCGCTTCAGCTATTTAGCTATCTCGCACCGAAAGTCAAGATGAACATCACCATAGAGGTGGAAGGTCTCAATTATTCATCACCCACAAGGGGCGGAAGGTCTCAGATGTCCAGCCCGCAGAATCCTACCTACATAATAACTTAACCCCACAACTGAGACCTGCAGTCAGACACCGCGAGCTCAGCGGTGGGGCGCTCAGGAACAATCCCCCTAGAAACGCGAAATCCCATAGGACTTCTGAAGAGAATAGACACACGTCAGAAGTCCCCCCTGAGGGGTGAAATTTCATTAATTTAGCCTAAAATTCATTTAATTTCGCCTGAATTTAATGGCACACCTCTGCGGAATAGAAGACAGCTCTCTCGAGATCAAAGCCTGCCTCCACGCCCATGTTGTAGATGTGGAACTTCAGGTCGCCGCCGTTCATGATGGTCAGCACCAGGCACAGCGAGTCCTTGGTCGCGTACGAGTACGCTAGGCTCACCTGTCATGACAAAAACCAGTTGCCATCTAATAAAAACAACAGGAAGATTGGCTACTTCAAGGTAAATATTTTGAAATTAGAAACATTTTGATTAGTTAAACATTTTGATTAGTTAATTAACAATTAAAATACGTCAGTATGTATACCTTTTTAAACCGCATACAATAAGCTGATAGCAAGCATAAAAGCAGACTTATGAGTAATATAATTACACAATATGAAGAAACTAAACTTGAAAAATATGTAATAGATCTGTTGAGATAAATCTATTTCTGCTGAACACTGAGCACTCACCACAAATCTTGAATTGACTTTCTGAAGTATTTGTTTCTCAATGAGCACCATGTTCTCGCCTTTCCTCTTCTTTATACGCTTCTTCTCGAGCTTCTTACATGCGTACATTTTGCCCGTGGCTCGAACCTGACACGCACAGACCTCGCCGAAGCCTCCCTTGCCAAGCACACGGTACTGGCGGAACGTCTTGTACGTCACGCGTTGACTGTACAATAGAGAAACTCAATTAAACATTATTACTAA